>NW_017617506.1:0-23262 GCF_001879475.1 Ipomoea nil | reverse complement strand
GGAAAAATTAATATGACCAGCACTTTGCTCTTTAATTGAGCTGGCCCAAGAACAGGGAAAAGTGTCTCTTATAGTTAGGGTCTACTCAAACATCTCGTCAATTGTTATATAGTGGACCATGGTCCATAGTACTATGTAAACCATAGTTGTTAAATGAAATTGTAGTAGAATTAAAATGATACTTTAGTTTGTTAAAATAAAATTAGTGTGTGTGAAAATTGAAACTAAAAAACAGAACTCATTCAACAACGTATATTGTCAAATGAAACTGTAGTATAATTAAAATGATACTTTAATGTTGTTAAAATGAAACTAGTGTGTGCAGAAAATGAGATTAAAATCCAGAGTCATATAATAACATATATTGTCAAATGAACGTGTAGTGTAATTTAAATACTCCGTAATACTTTAGCATTAGAGTTAATTACCAAAATGATCCCTTGACTATAGCGAAATTACCAATTTGGCCCTTAACAATTTTTTTTAACTAATTAAGTCCCTCAACTTTAAAATTTTTAACCAATTTGGTCCTCCGTTTGTTTGACCGTTGTCAACCATTAACTTGGGACCAAATTGGTAATTTTGCTATAGTCAAGGGACCATTTTGGTATTTAACTTTAGCGTGGGCAATTCGATTTAGTTTTCTCGAATCAAACCGTACCGAACCGAACCGAACTAGTTTGGTTCGGTAATATACTGAACAACCAAACGGTATTGGATTCTTGTATACCGAACGGTTCGATAAAAAACTGATCCGAATTGTTCGGTAAAAAATTAAACTGAACCGAATACCGTTTGATTTTTTTTTAAAAAATATAATAATAATAATAATAATAATAATAATAATAATATAAAATAATAAAATAAATAAATAAAAAATAAAAAGTAAATCCAAGTCCCTTGCTACTTGCTCGGTTGTTCAGCTCATATTCTCACGGGCATCTTCGTAAATGTTTTATTTGATTTCTTTATGGTTTGTTATCAAAAGTTCTATATTACGGAGTATGTGTTATGGTGTTTACATAATCCATTTTCAAAGTCTAATATATAACAAAATAGCAATCCAAAGTTCACGTATTCGGTTCGGTTCGGTTTTTATTGAACAATTCAGTTCGGTTCGAGTTTTTACCGAACCGTTCGGTATACAAGAATCTATTACCGTTCGGTTGTTCGGTATATTACCGAATCTAACTAGTTTCGTACGATTCGGTTCGAGAAAACTTAACCGAATTGCCCACCCTTAAAGTTAATTTCCAAAATGGTCCCTTGACTATAGCGAATTACCAATTTGGTCTCAAGTTAACGGTTGACTAACGTCAAATAACGGAGGACCAAATTGCTTAAAATTTTTAAAGTTGAGGGACTTAATTGGTCAAAAAAAATAGTCAAGGACTGAATTAATAATTTCGCTATAGTTAAGGGACCATTTCGGTAATTAACTCTTAGCATTATTATAATTAAACTAGTGTGTGTAAAAAAATGAAACTACAAAATAAAGCTCATACAATAATGTATATTGTCAAATGAAACTATAGTAGAATTAAAATGATACTTTAATATTGCTATAATGAAACTAGTGTGTGTGGAAAATGAAACTAAAAAATAGAACAATATTATCAAATAAAACTAAAGTATAATTAGAATAATACTTATTTTATAGATCACACTACTACAGGGACCATGGTCTAACCAAAATAATAATAATCATGTAGAGCGCAGCACTCTTGAAAAAGAAAACTGACCTAACGGTTGCAAAACTTTGAGGGAAGTTGGTTTGCTCTAGCCATCATAAAATGAATCAGGCTTCTCAAAAGCTCCAAAGAATCCGCGGAGATCAGGATTTCCCTCTAAATTGATACGAGACATGAATATAAAAAGAGTTATAACAGGTTCAAAACATTAATAAAAGGTTGTATTATCACCATAATTATGATTATGGACTCTTTCAAAAAAAAATAAATAAATAGATCTGATCTGAGAATAGGCTAAGATTCTCAAATCCTGCACTTCCAAAAACATAGCTGCCTTTAATCACAAGCAAAAGTTCATTTTACATATTATCATGGTAGATGTCTTAAACTATAGGCCACAAGATAAAAATGAAATTATGATTAAGTGTAGACACCATATATGAATGTAACCATAAACCATAACCATAAACCAGATAGAGTACAATTATTAAGTATATTAAATTAATTCATACTGGAGGTAATATAATACCAATATAGTCTTGAATTACTTCTTCTTTCCCAGATCCACGCATAAATGCAAATCTTCGTACTAAAATAATGAGAAATTACGTACGCATTAGACCCTATTCTAACACTCAGAATTTTAAACAATAGACTAAATTGTGTAAAATCACTATAGTCGATGACTATATTGCGTATTTTGTTATAATCTTAGTATGAATCCAATCAATTAGTTAGTTTAACTCAGACTTATAAACACATATGTTCTCTCTTATTTTATTAATGTGGACTATTAGCATCTGCTTATAATGCAAATCTTAAAAATTAAGTTCATCATTTCCTTACGTTGGAACTCTAGTATATCTTCTGTTTTTTTTTTTGAAAGTTACTGGCTCTATTACATTGTAGTATCTGTTCATATACTTTCTCAACCTACTGAAACACAAGAACCAATAACACCTCCACTGAGGCTCGAACTCATAATCTTCCAAATGGAAGTCCAACCGGGTACCATTAGACCACATAGTCCTGGTTAGTATATCTTCTGTTGAAGTAGCCACAGATCTTCCAATTGAACTCATTCCAATATTTGTTGCCACAGATCTTGACCTACTACCATTAGGATTCACGCCATTCCCAACTTGAGAAGAAAAAAAGTATGGTTAATTGAAAAATATAATGCCATCAGCACACAAGATAACAGATACCATATATTGTGGAAATGCACAAAAAGTAACATGAAAATGCATACACTTCTGATGCAGTTAGAATATATATAGCATCTTTAAATTAACTATTAACTATACCACACAACGATGCTGTCAATTATTATAGTGTAAAAACTAAAAACACCTTCCCATGCCACAGGACTAGCTCAGTTGGCTTGACCTATCACTCTAAAGCATTGCTCCACTCTAGAGAGTCATTAGCAGACAGGCAAGGGGTGGGAATCTAGTGATTGATGGGACGCTCGCAGTTTACCTCCTCCCGCGGATCTTGGACAGGGTTTCTGTGAGTGTAGGATTAGTCTAACTTAAGTTGGAAAACCTAATGTATCAAAAAAATAAAAAAATAAAAAAAATAAAATAAAAACCTTCCCATTCTAAAGCCTTACTCCAGTGGCAGTGTGAGTGGGATCCTAGAGGGTTATTAGGAGACCTTGACCGATCACACGCACAAAATGTACAGGCAAGGGGTGAGAACCTAGGGATTGACGAGGCGGCTCGCGATTTACCTCCTCTAGCGGCTCTTGGACAAAGGTTCTGAAGACTTAAGATTAGTCTAGCCTAAGTTGGGAAACTTAATGTATTAAAAAAAAAAAAAAAAAAAAAAAAAAAAAAAACACCTTCCCATTCTATTAATCATCAAGCTATATTTGACATCTTTTACATTTACGGGGTAATTTCATCTCCTGTAAACTTTCACCTCATAGAACCCACGGCCCCTATCAGCACTCAAGTTTATGGTCATCAAATGGCTCACTTCTTCAACTTCTTCAAATGAATCTATTATCATGCATTTCATTCAAAAATTATGAAAGTTACATCTAGGATGTGTTTGGTTGGTGGTTTTGCTCATAGGAATGAGTATGAAAGTGATTGTTGTTGTTTGGTTGATAGGTTTTTAGAACACTACTATGGGTTTCGAATACCCATCAATTGAAAAACTCATACCCAAATAACATAAGGGTTTCATTTCTTATTCATTCTCAAGCACTATTATTAGTAACCATTCACACTCTGTTGGTCCCGATAGAGTTGTAGTGAGAGTCTAGAGGGGGGGGTGAATAGACTCTTTTCGTGATTTGCCCTAAAAACGACCTTTCGGTGTTTTGGCGCAGCGGAAATGTTAACTTCGTTTGTTTGCTTTGCACGAGTTTTCGATATAAGAAAACTTTCGGTAAAGATAATGAGGACAATATGATGCAGATATGAAAAGCGAAAGTAAGGAGATAAAGGGACGAGAGATTTTATAGTGGTTCGGCTAACGTTAGAGCCGTCAAAAATGGGTTTTATCCGTCGGGTCGACTCGTCCCGTACCGCCGTAAGTAGGGACGGGTTCTTCAAATTTTGATCCGCCAGGAGGCGGGCTTTTTAGCCCGTCCGCCTGGGTCACGGGTCCAAGCGGGGCAGGTCAGGCGGGTCACGGGTTTAGCCCGCGACCGGCTAATACATATATATTTTGTATATATATTTAGTATTTAATACATATTATTTTTTGTGTTATTTTGGTTTGTGTAATTGTGTTAGTGTGTTATAACTTATATGATTATAGATTTATAGGAATACAATACTAGGTAGTGTTACTGTGTTAGTGAAGGATATTGTAACAGTGATTTTATTTTTTTTATAAAAAAAATAAATTAACACAGTGAAAAAATTGATTGGCCGGGCTAGCCCGCCCCGCCAGCGGGCTTTGGCATGGCGGGCGGGTCGACCAATTCCAAGCCCGCTAAGAGGCGGGCTTTGTAGCCCGTCCCGCCACGAGGACGGGCTTTGGTGTGTTTTGGCCCGCCCCGCCCCGCGAGACCGTTTTGACAGGCTCTAGCTAACGTTGCCTACTCCACTCTTCTTCCACAACTTATGGAAGGATTGCACTATCACTCGTTAGCACAATTACACAAAGACTTCCCTTGATCACTAAGCCGGACAGCCTTCGTAGGTTTTTTAACTCCTCGAGTTTACTCCGCCTATATCAGCTTCTTCTTCCGAGTTGAGGTTGGTAGAAAATAATTTTCTGATTTCTCCAACGTGATGAAGTCTTGACTGAGAGGGATGATTGCTTCGTACAAAAGGCAAGGCTTCTTTAAGGTGTAAGATGATGATCAATGACCTTCTTCAAGTATCTTAGCACCTTAACACTGGTTCACAAAAGCTTGAGAGAGCTGAGAGCGTTTAAGAGCTTTTGCATGTATATAGATCGAGTGAATAGAACCAGCACCTTCTTAGTTGATGAAGGTGGGTTTATATAGGTGAGCAAAAATTCATCCCGTTAGAAAGAGATGAATTTTGAACCTATTATCCAGTGGGTAAGGACCGGGGAGCTTCATGCATTAAATGCTGCCATTAATGAGGTTGTACCTTGTAGCCGTTGATGGCATGGAGAGCCTTAGGGTTTTGTCCTTTAGCTTCAGGAAATAGTACATCTTCATTTAATGCTCCTTGATATGTGTGTCCCACAAGTTGAGGTCCTTTTTATCCTAGGATGTTGTCAAGTCAGACAAAGGAGACATTCTTCTTGCTATTGGTGAGAAGGGATGTCTCGAAGATTATCATTTACAAGAATGTCCTTTCGTGTTCAATGACAACTCTCTTAAACTCTCGTTGAATGTGCTTCATGCTTCGCGTCTTCTTTCGTCTTGATCACCCTAACAACTAAGCATAACTCGTCTTCGTGTGTTTGGCTAACCTAACACGAATTACATCTGAGTTATGGCAACTTTCGTCTAGGACGAAAGCGGCGATTTAAAGAAGTAACGGTTAGGGGTCTACTTTCTAGGTTACATTGGTATCATCAAAATCCTAATACAAGTGTTCCTAACAATTTCCCCCTTTTTGATGATGCCAAAACCTATACTCTTCTTATAAAGCTGATAAAGGTTCCATAACGGATTTTCCATTACAAGTCAGCCTTACTCGAGAGTTTACAAGTCTTTTCTAGATGAAACCATTAATAGGAAAGACAAGGACAAGTAACTCAGACAAGTGACACGAGATGTGTAACAACGAGTACTTTATATAATGATAAAGATGATTACAAAAACTTTTTAAGATAAACAAAAAGAAGAACAACTTACGAATCTAGAGAGATTGACATTTATGGCTTGGCCTTTTCTCGTTCACGAGCGTCCCTTTCTTCTTGTTGCTTGAGCATTATGTTGGTGTCGATTTCCTTGTTGATTCGTTCTCTGAAGACTTTGATTGGATTTGTCTAGACTAGGTCTTCGTATTTTCCACGAATGTTGAGGCTTATGTAGTTGTTGTAGGCCTCCCGAATGTCTGCTCCTGCAACTACTCCAGCTTTCCACCATGAGATGAGTTCAAAAGAGTTCATTCCTTCTTTGTAGCTCTTTCTAGACTCGGTATGCACTTTGAAAGCTGCATTGTAGATGACACCATCCTCAGAATGTTTGGTTACATTCGTGAGATCTTCAATAAGCTTCTTTACTCTCTCTCTTTCCTTCAGTTCATGCTCTCTTATCCGGGCTTCTTCTTCATGTTTCTCCCATAGTTCTCTATTTTGACTCTTTATTCTTTTCGTTTTGGGTGCTTATGTGATCTTGTCTGGTGTGGTTGTCCCTTGTCTTCAGCCAGGTAGGGACATTGCAACCCTCAAAACGTTTTCCACTACCTTCTTCATAAGGTTTGTATTCAACAAAGTCACTGACTCCATCCATAGTTATTTTTCTGTCCCTCATGAACTTCTGCCTTCGGCTTGCCTTTTCTCTCTTGGAGAGCCGGCAAATACAAATTTGATTCAGAGCCATAAGATTGACGAGGCTTGAGAGACTGTGATCTGGATTGAGAATGGCCACGTTTTGAATAATGTCTCGACTGAGAAGGATGGTGACCACGAGATCTGGATAGAGGATTTGTACTTCTTCGCTCATCTTTTCTTGGTGATGGAGATCGTTCTCTCGTGTTCTCCCTCGGATGATCGTCATCCCTATCATCTTCATGATGTCTCTTTTCCCCCTTTTTGGCATCATCGGCACATGTGGTAGGAGGAACGTTGGGGAGCTGATTGATTGCATTCAGAATATCTTGGGCATATCCGAGAGTTTGAAGAGCATATTGTCCCAATTGATATGTGTTGTCTTGTGAAGTGTCTATCTTTGAGCAGGCTAAGTCAATAACTCTTTGAGATTGAAATGGGAGTGTTTGAGTTCGTGCTGTTGACGAGCCACTTTGTTGACAGCGGTGTGAAGTTCATGGAGCTCCTTAGCCACGTGCTTGTGAAATTGTTGATCAGGATTAGCTTGCGGTGGAGGTTGAGACGGCTCTGGCGGTGGCGGACGAGGTTAAGCTGGTGCAGCCATCAACTGATCCACTTTCTTGGACAAGTCTTCCAAGACTTTGGTGTCCCTTTGCCTAATGATCAAGTATTATTGATGTATGGTTTCGGCAGCATGGACAGTCTCTCTCATGAGATTCATGACTACTCGTGGAGATACAGGAGGGGAGTCTTCTTCAATATTTGTTTGTGGGGTTTCAACTTGGTCTCCTTGAAGTGGGGCATCCTTTTTGCCACCACTGCTCGAACTTAGAAGAATTGGGGAGGCTTCCAGTTTATCCTCATGTACAACTGCTTCCTCTCGTTTTATTGGAGTTTCGTTCATGGGCCGAACATGTGGAACGAGAGCTCGAGACAGATCTTCAGGCTGAGTAGTTGAAACGTCTTCATCTTGGTGTGATGCTTCCCTTGTGCCATCACTTTCGGACGGTGATTTCTGAGCTGGAGATCTTTCGGGAACAGTGTCATAAGCAGGACCTACCAAGAGAGGAGATGGACTGTCATACATTAGATTTGCTCCATTGTTACTATCATTGTCATCATCATTATTGTCATCATCATTATTGTCATCATCATTGTCACCGTTCTCGGTCGTCTACATCCTCGACATCATCATCTCTGTCTTCGTCTTCTTCATCTTCGGTCGTGTCAATCTCTTGGCCTTGATCATCTTTCAAGCCACTGACACTGCAGTTAGGATCATTTTGATGTTCTTTCTCCAGGATGGTTTTGACTTTGGAAATTAACAAGGCATAGCGAACTTCCTTCATCTCTTCCTCAAATGCCGGATCCAAGGGGGGTTTGTTGAGCTCAATGCAAATAAGAGCTTTATCCTTTCCGAGAGTACGATTCGTTATTTTGTAAGAGAACACACGTCTTATCTTTTCAAGACGTAGAGCTTCATTCAGATCCTTGGTTTCAAGCCACTCAAGGGCAAACTCTTCTTCATCTTTCATGACTTCAAAAGTTTCAATGAATGTGTTCAAGGGGGCCGTGCGCCATTTTTGCCATTGGCAAAACTCGATTGTAGTCATTTTCAATAGACTCACGAAGCAATTGATCCGGAGATGGAGGAATGGGTGCAGCAACTGGTGGTTTTGTTGTGACTTCGGGAACAGGTGTTGATGTCTTTGGGAGGGTGATACCAGTGTCAATTGGTTCATTGGCTGTCTCATCTACCAATACAGGTTCTTGTGTCAGATTTGTCGTTGCCTGTTCTGCATTAGTAGGTTCTTGTGGAAGAGACGAGATTTCATCCAATTTAGCAGCCAATTCTTTCGTCTTTTCTGGCAAGCCAGGTTATTGTGGAAGACTTAAGTGACCGGCCTCCATGTCCATAGCAGCAGGTTCTTGTGTCGAACTATGAATGTCTCGCTCTGCTGAAATGGGTTCTTGTGGATGAAGGACTTGTGGAGAACTTTGGCCAAGATTTGGTGCCTGTTGATCAGAGGGTTTTGCAGGAGAAGATTCTTTCGTCTGACCTTCCCCCCGGAAAAGTGCGTCTCTCGTGTGTTCTTCCACCTGAGAGGATGCTTCTCTCGGTGTTTTGTCTACATTCGGGGAAGAAGATGCACCAAGCTTCGGTCTCACAGGAGAGCGAAAATGTCCTTCTCTGTGGGAGATTTTGGAGAGATGGAAGTGGGTGTGAATGTACTGATTGCTTACTCTTTTGACTTAATCCGAGAGGAGCGTTTCTCTTTCTTTTGTCTTTTCGGCTTTGGTTGGTCATCTTCTGATCCTTTCGGTGTCCTTGACTTTCGTTTGGATTTAACCACTTCTAAAGGAATATTCAGCTCCAAAGCTTTCTGCTTGTCATAACCAGAGGGTTTCTGCTTCATGTGGCAGGCTTTTTGTCCTGGTCGGATCCCTGGTTTCATGAGAATATTCTTTGTGACAAGTAAATGACTAACCAAAAATCCGTAGCCTAGTTTCTTTGTGATATCACCGGGGCTTTTTCTGTATAGTCCGGTCTCTGTAAGCAGATTAATGATATCTTCTCCAAACCTTCGATCAAGAACATACTCGAGGAACCCATGAGTGTCCCACATGCTTCCTCCGACTATGAGTGGTGCCCTAGATTCGATGAACTGTATATCTTCCGTTGGGAAGGAAGGAATATCCAAACAGGCTGGGGTTTCTGGTTCTTCATTCGAGAGGGTATCTTGGATTTTATCCGCCATTGAGGTGTTGAGGGGATACAGATATGACACTTTGATTTTGAGATCAATAATAAGTGAAAGATGAGAAGTATGGAGAGTAGGGGGTTTTTGTAGGGTTCCATTTGTTACCGGGTACTCAAATACGAGTCAGCCCGATTTTGGGGTGGGTGATTTGAATTTTAAATATTCAACCAGTTTCACTCCCTCAAAAGGTAACTGATCAGCTTATGGGAAAGTGATAAGATCATGCTCAGATCAGTTTTGATCATTCCATATTAAATGAGGAGAGAAAATTCCACTCAAGTGCCTATACGGGCAATTAATGCCCATCACATCATCTGTCAGCCGTCGTGGGGTAGTGGGCTGATAGGAATATTTTTGTATGTTTTGATGAGCCAAATGTACTTTAGATCCCCTCAGTTTTTGAGTCTTTAGTACAAGCATCATAAATCAGAATAATAAAATCAGAAGGAATCTACCACAGGAAGAACAAAATTAATTTGAGAAATTAATTTTGGTCCTTCAAGTATTCATCCATGAAAGAGCATAAAGCAATAATGTTGCAAGGAATGACCGGATGAGCCTAACGGCGAAATGGTAGAGGTCCTTACTCAAAACGATCATACCCGAGATCGATTCCCCCAAAGGACCTATATTTTTATAAGGCAGATTTCGCAAAAGAGAACAATGTGTGCTAAGGAGCATGATGTGCTGAAAAGAGCACAATGTGTGCTAAGGAGCATGATGTGCTGAAAAAAGCACAATGTGTGCTAAGGAGCATGATGTACTCAAAAGAGCACAATGTATACTAAAGGAGCACGATGCGTCCAAAGGAGAACGATGTGTCCTAAAGAAGCACGATGCGTCCAAAGGAGCACGATGTGTCCAAAAGAAGCACGATGCGTCCAAAGGAGGCACGATGTGTCCAAAGGAGCACGATGTGTCCAAAAGAAGCACGATGCGTCCAAAGGAGCACGATGTGTCCAAAAGAAGCACAATGTCTACCAAAGAAGCACGATGTGAACAAATCTGAAAGGAGCACAATGCCACCTAAGGAGCACAATGTCTTCAAAAGAGCACAATGTCATAAAAGAAGCACAATGTATTGAAAGAAGCACAATGCTCAAAGTCAAGGAGCACAATGTTCAAGTCAAAGGAGCACAATGTGGCAAAAGAGCAAGATGGTCAGAAAATTGATAAATTCGAAGGAATTTATTCTAAGTCCACCCACATGCCACAAGACTCCAAAATTGCCTGAAAGACATTTGATCAGAACGGAAAAATATTTATGAAGGCATGAATATAAAAACTTATCCTAGAAATAAATTCTATCAGATGAATTTATTTCAAAGATTCGTTGAAATTCAAATTGACAATTAAAGTAATATTTTTAGAGACAACTAGAAAATCAAAGTTGTGCTAAAAATTTACTTTGTCAGGCAAGTTGACAAATCAAATCAAAATTGAAGATCTACTACTGTCAACAATATCAGGCTATGAAGATTCAAATTTCAAATATCAAATTATCCCACTCCAACGGATATATTTGATTGACTATAAAAAGCCATGAAGACTATGAAGACAAACAGGAGGTGAATACGGAGAACAGAGATAGAAGTGCAATACACACCAAAATTCAAAAGTGCTAGTGCTCAAATATTCTAAGAGACTTAGTCTGAATAGTCTCTAATCTAGTTGGAGAGAGAAATACAAATCCTTGTATTTGTAAGTTGTAGAAAAGAGTATAGCTGTGTGCAAAATACTCTAGTGAGTGTAGCTGTGTGCAAAACACTCGTGGAGCTAAGTGTAGCTGTGTGCAAGACACTTAGTTGGCGTTGAGTATAGCTGTGTGCGAAATACTCGGAGTTGAGTGTAGCTGTGTGCGAGACACTCGGAGTTGGGTGTAGCTGTGTGCAAGACATCCGGAAGAAGTGCTTGTGTAGCACTTGTTCACTATTGTAACTGTGTGTGGAAAATAGTGAATTTCTCCTAGACGTGAAGGGAGAAAAGTGGACTAGGAAGATTACGCCACTTCCGAACCACTATAAATTGCCTCTCTCATTTACATACCGCACTTACTTTATTTGCTATATCTATCTATCTCATCTGACTAACCCGTTTACTATTCACAGTTAATTTTTATCATCCGGGTTTAGTATGTTCTCACGTATGCATGTGACTCAAACTTCTCAAGCTTAAATATTGAATTATTCTAAGCAAGTTTGACGTATTGCATGTAACATTCACTACACGGTCGACACGTTACGATATTTATTTACAATCTTGAATATTGTCATTATATATTGAGTGAACCATCTCCTCTACATATTCAAGATATCTCTGTCTTAACATATCATTTGTACTTAACTTATCTCATACATGCGCATTTAAATTTACTAGTTGGGCATAACTCTTTACTATTATTCCGCTGTGCAGTGCATACTTGCTCTATTTACTTGTTACTTAGAGTTGAAGTTACCAAAGAGTTATTTAAATTGAAAAAGCCTGAAAGTCTATTCACCCCCCCCCTCTAGACTTTCACCACCCTATCGGGACCAACAATTGGTATCAGAGCAGGTGTCTATCCGAGTCAAAATTTGTCTCTAACTGATACAAACAATTGATATCAAGACAGTTGTCTACTTGAGTCAAATTTGACTGCTAGACAGATCTCGAAAAATCAAGATGATGAAAAGAGATAATGCTCTTGCCCAAAATTTATTATTTTCCCTAGAAAAATTTGATGATTGGAAAATTCGCATGCAGGTACATTTATCCGCATTACATGATGAAATGTGGGAAGTGGTTACAAGTGGTCCTATTGAGATTTTGCAAGTCAACACTTCATCCGAACAAACAAGTGAGACTCCACAATACATCCCAAAACCGAAAGTGGAATGGTCTCGTGAAGATAGAACAAGAAACAACTTGGACAATATTGCCAAGGATATTTTGTTTAAATCTATCGATGACACGATATTTCCAAAAGTTCGAAAGTGTCGATCCGCGAAGGAAGTTTGGGAAACGCTTATTCAAATTGGTGAAGGAGACGAACAAGAAAAGGATAATAAACTCACTATAGCATTAAAGAAATTCGAGGATTTCAAAATGCTAAACGGCGAGAATATTACCGATATGGAAACGAGATTTGCCAAAATCTTAGGAGAAATTAATGATCTTGGAAAAGACATTAATCAAAAGGAAATTTCACTCAAAATTCTACGTGGTCTACCATCTTCATGGGACATGAAGGTCACGGCCATGAGAGATCATAGGGATCTAAAAACCCTATCAACCGATAAGCTTTTTAGTGATCTAAAAGCTTATGAATTTGAGATGAAATCAAGATTAGAGGAAGATCATGAAGAAAAGAACAACGCGCTTGTAGCAGAGCAACCATCAACCTCAAGGTCAGTACAAAATGTTGAATTATTGCCTAATGATCAATTTGCTCTCTTTGTCAAAAAATTCAGGAAATTCATGAAGAAAAGCAACCACAAGAAAAATCCACAAGGGAAATCGTGGAATACAACAAAGAATTCGAAGAAAGAAATTATTGAGGAAGACTCAAATTTGTGTTACAACTGTAGAAAACCGGGACACTTTGCAGCAAGTTGTCCATACCCCAAGGTAAGCAAAAGTCAATACACAAATGTTACTAATCCTCAACAGGAAGAATTCAAGCCCAAAGATAGAAGATTAAAGGAAAGAAGAAAAGCACTCATCAGTGACCCACTTGAAATAAGTGAGTCAGAAGAATCTTCAAGTGATGAAAGTGACACCTCAAAGGATGACAATGCAATGTTTTGCATGAGCATCTCCAACAATGCACCACACGAGGACATGTGTCTTATGGCTAATGGACATGAAGAAAATGAGGTAACATCTAAATCTTATGACTCTGTCAATTCTTCATTTTCTAGAGAGTCCTTCTTTCACTTAATGGAAGAATGTCAAACCGTAATGGACACTCACTCTCAACTCAAAGAGCGCAATAATCATCTGATTCTTGAAAAGGATCAATTAAATGAAAAATTGCAAAATGCTCTACTTGAAGTGAAAGACTTGAAAGATAAAATTATTTGTCTTCAAGAAGAGTGTAAATCAAGGGAAGTGAGAGAACACAATCTCAGAGAGGTTATAGCAACATTTACGCATTCATCCAAAATAATGGACAAAATGGTAAATATGCAAAAACCCTCAAGTGATAAAACCGGACTTGGTTATGATCCATCGTGTTCTCAAGCCTCCGAAAAATTGACCAATTCTACTACCACTTTAAGTAATAAAGTTCAAGTAGTAAAATTTGTAAAAGGTCAAGAAAGCACAGTGAGACAAGGAATTGGTTACCAAACTGATGTCAAAATTAGCACTGTTGGACTAAAGCCTCAAAGAAACAATGTTTCGTCCAAACAGTACATTAAAAGACAAAAGTTTGTTCCTAAATGGAAATATACCAATGAGTTTAGTGCACAAAGTCCTCATAGGAAAATGGGAAATCCGAGGATTGGGGCAGGGAGATTCTATCCCTCTAAACAAGATTGGTTTGGAAATATTAAACCATGGACTAAGTCCAGATTTGATGCTTATCAGAGGCCCAAACAATCTATATCCCACATGCCAAGAAATCGAGTCAATTTTCAAAAACCGGCACAAAAAATGTTTTCAAAAATTAAATATGATTATAACGTGTTTAATGGTTACCAAGCACCTAAACTTAGATCAGTGAGTACAAGGTGGATTTGGGTACCAAAAATGACTAACACCCAAGGACCCAAGTCAAGTTGGGTACCTAAAAATGTTTGATTCATTTGCAGGAAGTTTGGTACTTCGATAGTGGATGCTCTAGACACATGACTGGAAATAAATCAAGTCTTGTGAATCTTAAAATATCGAAGGACCAAAAGTCGTATTCGGTGGAAATGAACGATACGGCATAACAAAAGGAATCGGCACAATATCTAGAAATGGTTTAAAAATCGAAGATGTATCCTTTGTTGAAGGTCTCAAATTCAACTTGTTGAGTACAAGTCAATTTTGTGACAAAGGATATCTAGTAAAGTTCTTCAAAGAGAAGTGCCAAGTGAAAAATAATTCCACAGGAGAAGTTGTTCTCGAAGGAATAAGAAAGAAGAATATGTACGTTGTGGATTGGAACACAACAAAAGAATCAGTGTGTCTACTAGCAAACAACTCACACGCAACAAGTTGGGAATGGCACAAGAAGTTGAATCATCTAAACTTCAAGACTATCAACAAGCTAGCAAAAAACAAATTAGTTGAAGGTCTGCCCGACATTGTCTACAAGAAAGATCAAATATGTGATGCTTGCCAAAGAGGAAAGCAAGTCAAGTCATCTTTCAAATCCAAAGCTCAAGAATCTACAACAAGACCGCTAAGTCTACTACACATGGATCTATTTGGTCCAGTAGACCCAGCAAGTCTAAGTGGTAAGAAATATACACTAGTTGTTGTTGATGACTTTTCCAGGTACACATGGACAATATTTCTCAAAAAGAAAAATGAAGTGGAGCAAAAGTTACCAGAGCTACTGAAGCTACTACAAAATGAGAGAGACTTGAAAATTGCAAAAATCCGAACGGATCGTGGAACTGAGTTCGTAAATCAAGTGATTGAAGCCTACTGCAATTCCCAAGGAATTCTACATCAACTATCTGCCGCACGTACACCTCAACAAAACGGTGTAGCCGAAAGAAGAAATAGAACGCTAAAAGAAGCCGCACGAGTGATGATTACGTCAGCCGAGCTACCTAAAAGATATTGGGCTGAAGCAATCAACACCGCTTGCTACACACAAAATCAGAGCTTGATACATAAGTCTTACAATAAGACTCCGTACGAATTATGGAAAGGGAGAAAACCTAAACTCAACTATTTCCATATTTTTGGTATCAAATGTTTTATTCTTAATAATGGTAAAACATATCTAAAGACTTTTGATGAGCGTGCAGATGAAGGAATATTTTTAGGATATTCATCTACCAGTAAAGCATTCAGAGTATTGAACAAGAAATCAATGGTGGTAGAAGAATCAATTCATGTCACATTTGATGAAGCTCATATGAAGGAAACCCAGAGCAACAAGAATGATCAAAAGATTTGTCAAGTTGAAAAATCATTTAATGATGCTGGCATATCTTTTAAAGATCAAATTGTACAGGGTATGGAGCAATTGGACATTGATTGCAATAGTGAAGAACACGTGGAAGCCACTGAAGATGCACACATTGAAAATCAAAATTCTCAAGTCAATACACAAATTGGAGATCAATCTGATGAGCAAAATGTGTCTACCTCCAATTTACCTACTGAACAAGGAAACGTGGAAAGCCCATGCAACCTACAACCCGACTTGAGATGGCTCAAAAATCACCCTCCAGAGCTAGTAATTGGAGATCCACGAGAAGGAGTAAAAACAAGGTCCTCAAGTATAAATTCTTTATTCTCTTGTTTTCTTTCTCAGGTGGAGCCTACAAGCATTGAAGAAGCTCTAAGTGATCCAGATTGGATCAATGCAATGCAAGAAGAGCTTGAACAGTTTAAAAGAAATGACGTATGGGAATTAGTTCCAAGACCCGAAAATTACAACGTAATTGGAACAAAATGGGTCTTTCGGAATAAAGCTAATGAAGATGGAATCGTCATTCGAAATAAAGCACGTTTAGTGGCAAAAGGATACTCACAAGAAGAAGGCATATATTTTGACGAAACATTTGCACCCGTTGCAAGACTAGAAGCCATCAGAATATTTCTAGCTTATGCCGCATACAAGAATTTCACTGTCTATCAAATGGACGTGAAAAGTGCATTTCTAAACGGATTACTTGAAGAGGAAGTCTACGTTGAGCAACCTCCTGGTTTCGAGGTAAAAGGTGATATTAATAAGGTCTACAGATTAAAGAAGGCGTTATATGGGTTAAAACAAGCACCGAGAGCTTGGTATGACTCCCTGTCAACGTTCCTAATTAACTGTGGTTTCACAAAAGGCCTTGTTGATAAAGCCTTATTTAGAATTCAAGAAAATGATCACATTTTGTTAGTACAAATTTATGTTGATGATATTATCTTTGGAAGTACTAATAAAATTCTTTGTGAGAAATTTTCTAAGCTCATGCAGAATAAGTTTGAGATGAGCATGATGGGAGAATTGAATTACTTTCTTGGACTACAAGTAAAGCAACTCAGCGAAGGAATATTCATCAATCAGGCCAAGTACACAAAAGATCTGATAAGGAAATTCGGTCAAGATGGAAAGTCCTCAATCAAGATCCCGATGAGCACATCTTTACGATTAGATAAAGATGATGAAGGCAAGGATGTTGACGAAACAAAATATCGAGGAATGATTGGATCGTTACTATACCTCACTGCAAGTCGACCAGATATATCTTACTCAGTGGGAGTATGTGCTAGATTCCAGTCAAAGCCAAAAGAGAGTCATCTTCTTGCTACCAAGAAAATCATCCGATACTTAAAAGGAACAGTCAATGTGGGATTATGGTATCCCAAAGAAGGTAATTTTACACTAACTGGTTTCTCAGATGCAGATTTTGCAGGATGTAAAATCGATCGCAAAAGTACCTCAGGAACGTGCCAGTTCTTAGGGGGAAGGTTAGTTTCATGGTTCAGCAAAAAGCAAAACTCCATAGCTACAAGTACAGCCGAAGCTGAATATATAGCTGCTGGAAGTTGTTGTGCGCAAATTCTTTGGATGAAACAACAGCTGAAAGATTATGGCGTGGATTGTGAAAATGTCAATATATTGTGTGACAATACAAGTGCTATTGCCATAACACATAACCCCGTGTTACATTCAAGAACAAAACACATTGATGTGAGACATCATTTTATCCGGGATCATGTTGAAAAGAAGGAATTATCAATCGAATATATCCCGACCGAGAATCAATTAGCTGATATTCTCACAAAACCTCTGTGTGAATCAAGATTTTCGAAGTTGAGACACGAGATGGGCATGATTGAATTGAGCTAAGTTTCTAAATTCTATTCTAATTATAAGCTCAATTTTTCATCTGATATTTAGACACTTTATCTGATTTAAATTTACGTGCCTATGTGTCACACATGCAAAAAAATGTCACATCTTTTTAATGTCCACCTATATCTATTAAATGGTGATAAAGCACATAATGCTTACATGTCTTTCTAACCGTATATCTACATACATATATGCATGTAGAAATCAATTAGATATGCTAAATCTTACCATTTAAGAGTGATAAGATGGTGTGATGATAGAATGTCTTAAATGAGAACACCTTTTTATGGTAGTTGTGCATAATAAATAGTCTAGAAAGAATAAATTTCTCTTTCTTCCATCTACATAAAAACGTGTAAATACATACATATTATTTTCGAACAGATTTAGTGCTCTTTGAATTTTATTTCAGGTAAAATCAGTCCGAGTATCTAAATTTTTTGGCGCCACATCAGCAGACAAATTGGATGGAGAATATATAACCTAAACTAACTATCAGTTAGGTCAAAGGTTGGAAGCTATTGAAAAATCAAAAATACCCCTCACTTATTAAAAGTCAACATTTAAATGTGAGGATATTTGTGTAAAGACACCTCTTTTCTACCCAATCGGTTGGAAGGCACAATTACACTCATATTTTCAAAAGCTATTCATCTTCCATAGCCGAAACAAACCTCTTCTTCTCCAAAAATCTCTCAATCCCTCAAATCGTCTAAAAATCAATTGCATTATGGCCACCATTGGAGATTCAAGCTCACAACCGAATGAAGAACACACTACACAACTCAACCTTACAAAGCTAGCAGTGGGAATCAAGGCCGGAGGAAGTTTTGACCCTCAAGGATTCCTCAAAGAAGCCGAGAACTCTCCTCTTGCACAAAGAATCATCAATGCACTTCAACAAAGCAATCTAATGAGGTTATGTTCTTACTCCTATTCTGGATTTTATGATGAAGATGTAGCAGAGTTTTATATGAATGCCAAGGTTGTTGGATGGACCATTGAGTCCACCGTGAATGGAACTCTCATCACCATTGATGAACACGAGTTACACACAACCTTTGGACTGCCCATATCTAGTCCAGAACAACCACTGTTGGACTTAGATGTTCACCTATATGATCATACGGAAATTTGGACAGAAATTCGGAATGAGAATGCCTCTCTCGAACCAAATCTTTCCGGTCAAAAATCTGAGTTGAAGTTGGAGTATGAAATGCTTGTTAAAATTCTCTACAAATGTGTGTTGTGCAAATTGAATAGCATGGAAGATATTTCACCCGTAAGAATTGGTTATGTGCATGCTATTATGAATAATGTTAGGGGTGATTGGAGTAAGCTAGTGTTAAGCCGGATTGCCACATTTTGTGAAAGGTGCAAAGATAAGGAATGGAAAATTCAACCGCATTTTAGGGTTCGGTTTGCTTATTGGTGAGATCATCAAAGGAAAGGGGTTAACTATGAGGTCAAAGAAGTCTTTTGGGAGTAATAGAATCTTGTTTAAAGATCATGAAGTGATGAGTGATCTACATTCCAAAAGAAAGAGAAAGCCGAGAGGTATCCCAGCTAGAAAGCGACCAGTTTCAGAAATTCTTGGTCTACCCTCTCAATCCCATGAAAACCCCACTTCAAGCCAAAATCCAAACACAAGCCATAACCCCACCTCAAGCCTAAACCCTACCACAAGTCAAAATCCTACCACAAGTCAAAATCCTACCACAAGTCTTAACCTAAATGCAAGCCAAAGTCACTTGAATCCCTTTTCTCAAATTGCCGAATTGGAAACCAATGATGAATGAGGAGATTCATCAAGTTGAAGGATTGGACTTGGTATTAGTGAATGAATACCGTAGAGTCCTAAGTTGGAGGAAATGGAGACTTGGTCCTTTTGATGAGTTGATGACTAAGGGACCAAGTATGCATGAAGAAGAAGTATTTTCTTTAAATTGGATTGGCAATTTTGATGTTTGCCATGCAACCTTGTTGTCTACCATAAATGGAGTCTTTGTCAATAAATTGAAAGCCAAGATGGCCGAAACTGCCACTGCCTGCACTGTCCAAAATGAATTGCCTCATGAAGATAATTTTCTAGTTGATATGGCCGAATTTGTGACAAGAAATGTTGAAGAAAATGTCACGTATGGTATACATTTGATGGATAGTGGTTTATATGATGTGAGTGTGTTGAATCTCACTGAAATTAGTCAAGACCAAAATGCCATGCAAACAAGTCAACACACGGAGGAAATTCAATCTATCAATGCAGAAAGTGCACATGGTGATACTCACATGCTGCTCACTCCGGAAAGAGAAGGGAATTTTATTGAAAATCAAGTTCAATCTCACATGCTTGAAGCCGAGTGTGTTCAAGAAGGAGCAAGGCGTTTTCCCTCATTCCAAGAAGAGCAAGAATTAGTTGGCACACCTACAAATGAAAAGTTGAAAAATCTGGAAAAGGTTGTCTTAAATCTTGTTGACCGTATGGAGAGTATGTTTCAAGGGATCTACACTCATGTGGATCAAGTTGTCAATATCCAAAGTGGCAAATTCGAAGAATCATTTGATGAAAATCGAAGAAGCCAACAACATTTGATTGATACTCACCAAGCACTTGAAAGACAAGTTGGAAGTTTGAATAACAATGTCAAGGGGCAACTCAATGAGTTCTATGTTCAACTTTCACAAATCCTCAAAAATTCTGGAAAGGCAAATGAAGCAATTGCCGTGAGCCAAAGTCAAGGTATTCTCAATGTTGTTCATCAACATGAAAAGCAGATTAGTGATGTCCACACCGATCTCATCTCAGTTAACACCAAAGTGGGCTGTCTTCGGGGTTCTTATGAGAACATCTCCGAATCTATGTCATCTCTTCGTGAATCGGTTCACACACTTCTTGATTACGCCAAAAAGGGGGAAGAGAGATTCAGTCATTTGGAGTCCATGATTGAGATGTTGGTGACTGCCATGGCTAGCCGAAATATTGGCACTAGCAGTAGTAGAGGCGGTGGAGGCAGATCTGCTGGAAGAAATGCACCAAGAAAAGGAGGATTGGAGTATTGGTTCGGTGGTGGTGAAGCTGGCAGTCCAGGAGGATCAAGCAGTGCAAATACCACTAACCGTTCTTTTCGTGATATTGTGTGTGCAGGGGGAAACATTGAGCAAATTAATTGGTACAATCGTGCAGCTCTTTATTTGGAATCCACACCGAGAGATGGTTAGAGTTGAAATGCCAAAGTTGGTGACTTTGAATGATCTGCCAAAGGGAATGAAAAAGAGTGGTCCAAGTGATCAAAATATGTGGGTTTCAAGTGAGAATTTCAGAAGAATTCAAAGCTATGCTAGAGCCTTGATGATTATGGTTCTAAGGGACTACATCAAAGTCAATGATGCCGAGCTACAAACTGGAAAGAGTTTAGAAGAATGCATCATTTGGTATGAGGAAGGCATATTGCCCCGGGAGCAACATCATTGAAGCCTTCAACTACTATTTCAGTTGGCAGGTATGCAACAACTTTGCTGTTAGTGATAACTTTGTTGATGTTCAGAACCATGTTAACAATGTGCTCAAAGAAAAGAGAAACAAGGGTGATTAGATGATTTGTAAAATTGCTACAAAATTATTGTGGTCCACGGGTACATGAACCCATGAACAATTTGAAATGGTTTTAATTATCTGATTATGATGCTACTAGTTGTCTTTAGTTGTTAATTTTATTTCTCTTGTCTTGAAAGATAATATATTTAGCCTAGAGTGTATCAAAATCGCATGAATTGGAAAATACAAAAACTCATTATCATTAAAAATCCATAAATGCGAAATAGGAATATAGTGGCTAAAATTATCTTTCCTAGAGTCAAAATCAATTGTCAAACTCATCTTGGCTATGTCAATATTAATAAAATCTTGTGAAAAATAATTGTTTTAAAAGACAAGCCAAA
This sequence comes from Ipomoea nil, assembly GCF_001879475.1. Classification (NCBI taxonomy): domain Eukaryota; kingdom Viridiplantae; phylum Streptophyta; class Magnoliopsida; order Solanales; family Convolvulaceae; genus Ipomoea; species Ipomoea nil. Next base: position 1,939 of record NW_017617506.1, on the reverse strand, counting down.
TGACTGAGTATAGTTTTGGCGTCATCAAAAAGGGGGAAAATTGATAGGAATATTTTTGTAAGTTTTGATGAGCCAAATGTACTTTAGATCCCCTCAGTTTTTGAGTCTTTAGTACAAGCATCATAAATCAGAATAATAAAAACAGAAGGAATCTACCACAGGAAGAACAAAATTAATTTGAGAAATTAATTTTGGTCCTTCAAGTATTCATCCATGAAAGAGCATAAAGCAATAATGTTGCAAGGAATGACCGGATGAGCCTAATGGCGAAATGGTAGAGGTCCTTACTCAAAACGATCATACCGAGATCGATTCCCCCAAAGGACCTATATTTTTATAAGGCAGATTTCGCAAAAGAGAACAATGTGTGCTAAGGAGCATGATGTGCTGAAAAGAGCACAATGTGTGCTAAGGAGCATGATGTGCATGTATACTAAAGAAGCACGATGCGTCCAAAGAGCACGATGTGTCCAAAAGAAGCACGATGCGTCCAAAGGAGCACGATGTCCAAAAGAAGCACAATGTCTACCAAAGAAGCACGATGTGAACAAATCTGAAAGAGCACAATGCCACCTAAGAGCACAATGTCTTCAAAAGAGCACAATGTCATAAAAGAAGCACAATGTATTGAAAGAAGCACAATGCTCAAAGTCAAGGAGCACAATGTTCAAGTCAAAGGAGCACAATGTGGCAAAAGAGCAAGATGGTCAGAAAATTGATAAATTCGAAGGAATTTATTCTAAGTCCACCCACATGCCACAAGACTCCAAAATTGCCTGAAAGACATTTGATCAGAACGGAAAAATATTTATGAAGGCATGAATATAAAAACTTATCCTAGAAATAAATTCTATCAGATGAATTTATTTCAAAGATTCGTTGAAATTCAAATTGACAATTAAAGTAATATTTTTAGAGACAACTAGAAAATCAAAGTTGTGCTAAAAATTACTTTGTCAGGCAAGTTGACAAATCAAATCAAAATTGAAGATCTACTACTGTCAACAATATCAGGCTATGAAGATTCAAATTTCAAATATCAAATTATCCCACTCCAACGGATATATTTGATTGACTATAAAAAGCCATGAAGACTATGAAGACAAACAGGAGGTGAATACGAGAACAGAGATAGAAGTGCAATACACACCAAAATTCAAAAGTGCTAGTGCTCAAATATTCTAAGAGACTTAGTCTGAATAGTCTCTAATCTAGTTGGAGAGAGAAATACAAATCCTTGTATTTGTAAGTTGTAGAAAAGAGTATAGCTGTGTGCAAAATACTCTAGTGAGTGTAGCTGTGTGCAAAACACTCGTGGAGCTAAGTGTAGCTGTGTGCAAGACACTTAGTTGGCGTTGAGTATAGCTGTGTGCGAAATACTCGGAGTTGAGTGTAGCTGTGTGCGAGACACTCGGAGTTGGGTGTAGCTGTGTGCAAGACATCCGGAAGAAGTGCTTGTGTAGCACTTGTTCACTATTGTAACTGTGTGTGGAAAATAGTGAATTTCTCCTAGACGTGAAGGAGAAAAGTGGACTAGGAAGATTACGCCACTTCCGAACCACTATAAATTGCCTCTCTCATTTACATACCGCACTTACTTTATTTGCTATATCTATCTATCTCATCCGACTAACCCGTTTACTATTCACAGTTAATTTTATCATCCGGGTTTAGTATGTTCTCACGTATGCATGTGACTCAAACTTCTCAAGCTTAAATATGAATTATTCTAAGCAAGTTTGACGTATTGCATGTAACATTCACTACACGGTCGACACGTTACGATATTTATTTACAATCTTGAATATTGTCATTATATATTGAGTGAACCATCTCCTCTACATATTCAAGATATCTCTGTCTTAACATATCATTTGTACTTAACTTATCTCATACATGCGCATTTAAATTTACTAGTTGCATAACTCTTTACTATTAT
>NW_017617504.1:20000-22500 GCF_001879475.1 Ipomoea nil | reverse complement strand
CGGTATATTGCAGATTCACGGTTGTTTTTTTGCCCAACTTGTTCCACGGCCGTTTTTTTGCATGTCCGTCTCGGTCAGATCCGGACGTGTCGTCGAACGAGTGCTGTGGAGGAAGCCCTCGAGGAATGAAAGGCCTCGAGCAATACAATATTTCTATCCTCTTGCGAGGTCGGTCAACCCCCACGCCCGACGACACGTACGCTGCACTGCGCTACGCTGGGCGGGTTCATTGCGAACGCCCGCCCTCCGCCCCTACGGCGCACCGTAATTCGTTAACGAACAGCTTACTAGACGATTGGACACGTGCCTCGGCAACTCACAACCTACTGACGGTATATTGCAGATTCACGTTTGCTCGATTGACCGAATTCACGTGCCAATGATGTTTTTTTGCATGTCCGTCTCCGTCCGGTGCGCCGCCCCACCTTGCGACTCCGATGGGTCTATGCCGGTCCCCAATAGTACGTACGAGCGGCGGGAACACTCGTACGAGGCCTACGGGACGAGGGGGGCCCGTCCCAACACGTTCCGAAAAAAGTCGACCGGCACCTCAACTACCATACCCCCCCTATAGTAGTTAAAAAAAAAAAAACCCCAGTGACAGCAGTAGACACGGTTTGTCCCGTAAATCACACGGTCATTTCGGGTGGTTCCGTGCATTTTTTTTCAAATGTTATTGCATGGTCCTTTAGTTTAGAGCATTTTAACAATGCTTGGTAAATTTCAAAGCGTTTGGATGATTATTTCATTGAAAACGACGATGTCCAAATTTATGCCCAGCTGTCCGCAAAGTTCCTTGTCTGACTTAGCCAAGTACTTGGGATTGTTGGGAATGTGAGAGGAATATATGGCATATCGTTTGCCTCACTAATTAAATAGTACAATAAGCTCTAAAACAAATGTATATGCCATTTTGGCACGAGAACGACGTAAAACGACATAGGCCAAGGCATAACACAGAACCGTCGTAAAAGTACTGGGGTGGCAGGCGGGTAAACCTCTGTTGCGTGATATTTTCCGCATCCGTCCGCAACTGTGCGCAATTTGGGCGCCCTCGTTCCGCATAAGTCCGCAACCTCGGCACCCCCGTTCCGCATAAGTCCGCAACTTGGGCACCCTCGTACCGCAACTTTCCGCAACCTCGGCACCCTCGTACCGCAACTTTCCGCAACCTCGGCACCCTCGTACCGCAACTTTCCGCAACCTCGGCACACCCGTACCGCAACTTTCCGCAACCTCGGCACACCCGTTCCGCATAAGTCCGCAACTTGGGCACCCTCGTACCACAACTTTCCGCAACTTGGGCACTCTCGTACCGCATAAGTCCGCAACTTGGGCACCCTCGTACCGCATTCCGCAACCTCGGCACCCCCGTACCGCAATTTTCCGCAACCTCGGCCCACCCGTACCGCAACTTTCCGCAACCTCGGCCCACCCGTACCGCAACTTTCCGCAACCTCGGCACCCCCGTACCGCAATTTTCCGCAACCTCGGCCCACCCGTACCGCAACTTTCCGCAACCTCGGCCCACCCGTACCGCAACTTTCCGCAACCTCGGCACCCCCGTACCGCAATTTTCCGCAACGTCGGCCCACCCGTACCGCAACTTTCCGCAACGTCGGCCCACCCGTACCGCAACTTTCCGCAACCTCGGCACCCCCGTACCGCAACTTTCCGCAACCTCGGCACACCCGTACCGCAACTTTCCGCAACCTCGGCCCACCCGTACCGCAACTTTCCGCAACCTCGGCACACCCGTACCGCAACTTTCCGCAACCTCGGCACACCCGTACCGCAACTTTCCGCAACCTCGGCACACCCGTACCGCAACTTTCCGCAACCTCGGCACCCTCGTACCGCATAAGTCCGCAACTTTCCGCAACCTCGGCACCCTCGTACCGCATAAGTCCGCAACCTCGGCACCCTCGTACCGCATAAGTCCGCAACCTCGGCACCCTCGTACCGCATAAGTCCGCAACCTCGGCACCCTCGTACCGCATAAGTCCGCAACCTCGGCACCCTCGTACCGCATAAGTCCGCAACCTCGGCACCCTCGTTCCGCATAAGTCCGCAACTTGGGCACCCTCGTACCGCAACTTTCCGCAACTTGGGCACTTGGGCACCCTCGTACCGCAACTTTCCGCAACTTGGGCACCCTCGTACCGCAACTTTCCGCAACTTGGGCACCCTCGTACCGCAACTTTCCGCAACTTGGGCACCCTCGTACCGCAACTTTCCGCAACTTGGGCACTCTCGTACCGCAACTTTCCGCAACTTGGGCACCCTCGTACCGCAACTTTCCGCAACTTGGGCACTCTCGTACCGCATAAGTCCGCAACTTGGGCACCCTCGTACCGCAACTTTCCGCAACCTCGGCACCCCCGTACCGCAATTTTCCGCAACCTCGGCCCACCCGTACCGCAACTTTCCGCAACCTCGGCCCACCCGTACCGCAACTTTCCGCAACCTCGGCACCCCCGTACCGCAATTTTCCGCAACC
>NW_017617503.1:0-227101 GCF_001879475.1 Ipomoea nil | reverse complement strand
TTTCAACCATTAGATTTACTAGATCAATGGTTTGTATTTGTCTACAGGTTCACACACACACATTGTCTTTGGTAGCAATTTTTCAAATTTAGTCATAGACTATCGTTTTGTCATTTAACACCCAGACTATCATCATTAGGACTGTTTTGGTCATTCTGATATCTTTTTTCTGGTGAAACCCTATTTTAGGAAAGTACATTACTTGAATACTGAAAGTACATTATTTTGTATAATGTATATTCAGTATATGAATAATGTACTTTTAGTATATTAAAAATGTACAATATATTCAAGAAAAATACATTATTTGAATACTAAAAGTACATTATTCTGTATAATGCATGTATATTCAGTATACAAATAATGTATTTTTAGTATATTAAAAATGTACTTTTGTTATTATGGTCCACACAGCACTGTGTGAACCATGTTTCACACAATAATTTGCCTAGTTTAAGGGCTTGGCAAATTATGGTCCACACAGTGATATGTGGATCATAATAAAAGTACATTTTTAATATACTAAATGTACATTATTTGTGTACTGAATGTACATTATATAAATATAATGTACACTTAGTACACAAATAATGTACATCGTCTTAATACAATGTACATTTTTAAAATACTAAAAGTACATTATTTTGTACTGGATGTACATTATTTTACAGTATACAAAATATGATAAACACAGCTTGTGTGGACCATGGTCCACACAATAATGATTGTAGGACTTTGGTTCTATGCTTGTGTGTATTGAGTATTGCATAAAGGAGATTCTTGTCTATCTAGGGTTCTTGAGATTAAAATGGATTTGTGATTTAATATTGGTCATGTTTGATTCATGACATTCATTAGCATGTTTTTGAAATAATTTTGACCACAACGAATTAGCTAAGTCAAGATTCTATGGCACTCATTACATAATCCTTATGTTCTACTATGAGAATATGATAAATAGAGAGATCTCGATGCTTTGTTTATTTGAAAGACTTGAAATTGAAGTTGGGAAATTCCTAGTCCTAATTTTGATTTAGATGATTACGATAGTGACTTTCTTATTAGAATTCCTACGCCATCCTCTCAATCCATTGGTTCTGTGATTTTTCTCAAATACTTTGGTTGTGTTAGCTTGAATCCTATTTACTTTATTTTATGTTATCCTCTTGTCAATATGTACGTGTTTGTTCCATTTTGTTGATTTTTTGTTGCCTTTGCAATGTTGAGTGTTTAGCTTTTTATTAATTTCTAGTCATCTAGTGCCTAGTTGCTAAGCTAGTTGTCACGTACCCGCATGCCTACGCTAGTACGCTGCCGAGCAGCCATCGCTTCCACCGTTGCTGCAACCTGGACAGCCCCACAAAGTGCTAACAAGGCCGAGAAAATGTTATATAGATGCAGATTATTATCATGGGACGAATTTTGGCTACGGTCGGAGCAGTCCTCCTCGATGCAGACAATCGCTACATTTCGGGCTTCAGCGCCCCTCCTAAGTTGCTTCTCCCTTTTATGGCCGAGACGTTTGCATACAAAGAGGCCTTGTCATGGTTAAGGGCGCGTGGAGAAGAGTCTATACAGCTACACACGGATTGTCAAACGTTATGGTGTTACCTATCCGCACCAGACACCCCGTCTCGATCATATATTAGTAATGTTATCAATAGTTGCAGAATTTACATGTCTGCTTTTAGTTCTTGCTCAGTCACTTTTATTCCTAGATTACAGAATTTACTAGCGCATACTTTAGCTACTACAGCTTTTAATTCTACTATGGCTATGTACTGGGACGACGTCCCACCTGACTCTATTTCAGTTTATCTATAAATACAACCGCATTGGTTGACCTTCAAAAAACAGTATAGATTATTATTATTAAGATTAGTAATTTTAATCTAGAATTGTATTAGTAATAAGAAAGTATGAAAGAATATTTTATATTAGGAATTGTATTACCATATTTTAATGTACAATTGTTGTATGAATGGGAATTGTATTACCATATTTTTACAATATTGTGTAAACCTCAATTGTATATGAGTCTTTTGGTGGGAAGTTAAATTGAGGATTTTGTTTTTATATATAGTATAGAAACAATTAATTAGATATTAATTAATTTCCATATAAAATTTTGTTACCAATTAAGATTTATTAATTTTTTTTACGAATTAATTAATATTCATATTAGTTTGAACGGGGAAGTTGAAGATGATGATTTTACTTTTATTAATAGTATAGATTATTATTATTATTAAGATTAGTAATTTTAATCTAGAATTGTATTAAGAATGAAAAAGTATGAAAGAATATATTATATTAGGAATTGTATTACCATATTTTAATATACAATTGTAGTACGAATATACAATTCATTGGAACAGAAACCCAAGAAATGGACACTATCCAATTCTAGGTCCTATGGTGACTTCTGTTCTGCAAACTCACATGTGCGGCCCTTGAACGCAGGTGTACAAAGAAAGTTGGAGACGAACTATCAATAATAATAAAGGAAATACGGTTCGGTTGAACGTAAAGGAGGTATCAAGGACTTTGATTTATTTCTTGTTTATTATTATTATTATTATTATTATTATTATTATTATTATTATTATTATTATTATTATTATTATTATTATTATTATTATTATTATTATATTTTAAATTTTAAATAAAATTAAACGATATATATATTTTCAATCAGTTTTTAATCAAATAGTTCGGTATGGTTAATTAATGTTCGGTACTGTTTGGTTCGGGAAAATCGAACCGAATTGTCCACACCTAAAGTTAATTACTGAAATGGTCCTTGATTATAGAAAAATTACCAATTTGGTCCCAAGTTAATGAAAATCTAACGCCAAAACTAACGAATGACCAAATTAGTCAACAATTTTAAAGTTGAGGACTTAATTGGTCAAAAAAAAAAGTCAAGAATCAAATTGATAATTTTACTATAGTGAAGGGACCATTTTGATAATTAACTCATTCAACAATTAACGAATATATTAAAACTAAAACAATTAAATATCTCAAATTTATAAGATAAATAGCCCAAAGTCTCCGTTTAACAGATAATAAAAAAAATTATCTCTCTAGGGTTCTCTCCGTTTCGTTGGTTTCTTCCCATCTTTTTCCGGAACGTTGGAGTGGTAGGAAAAATGTAATTAAAATTAAAAAGAAATTAGGAAAATTTAAAGTAGTATCTTAAAATTTAGAAATTGAAATTAAATGAGTCTGGTCGTGAACAATCTTAAACGAACACTAAACGAGTATGTTCATGGAACATTATTAAACGGAAACTAACGAACGAGTTTATGAGCTCTTAGCAAACGGACATACAAATGTTCAGACTATGTTCCTTTATTAAACGAGTTCTAAAATTTGCCTATTTATGTTTGTTCACCTTAATACATGAACATAAACGAACACTTACCAAACATGAATACGAGTAGTTTATCAAAAACTTTATTCGGTAACACCCCTAACTAAAACAATTGAGTTTCATGACTCTATCGATTCGATTCAAATTCGACTATATATATGTTCGAATATTCAAATCTCAAATTTGATTCGTATTCGATTGACTCGAATATTCGAATTCAAAATACGTAACTTAATTATTTGTTTACACCCCTAAGGTTGGGGTTCAATCCTGTGACCTTCCCTCAATGGGAGTCACAGAGGTGCCATTTGAACACAAAATACTTGGCATATCAATACTAGTTATTAAAACTTGCAATATGCGATTAAAAAAAACTCAATGATGAATAAAAATAATAGTGAAAATTATATAATCAAAATAAATGTAAAATTATATGATCTTATAAATATTATGAGAAAAAATTATAACAGATAATATAAATAATTAATAAGTTTTGTATAATTAAAAATTATATAAAATTAGAAATAATTTATAAATATACGTTAAAGTAAACACAATGTATAAGTTTTTATATTTAGCCGCATTATTTAATGATGTGAACAACTTAGGGAGAAAAAGAAAAAGAGGGACACATTTGGAAAGAATTTATGAGTGTCGAAAAAAAAAAAATATAATGAACAAGTTAACACTAAATTTATGGGATAAAAGCCTTTCAAATGAGCCGCAAGTATTGTAGTTGCGCACGTCAGTTACCTTTTTTAAATATTATTGCCTCAATGTATAAAATTTTTGCGATTTACTCATTTATTTATTTTGGGATAATAAGCCTTTCAAATGAGCTGCAAATATTGTACATGCGCATACATCCACTTTAATTACTTTTAACACTCTAATAGCTAGCCAAACATATTTTGCTCAAATGACATGTAGTGACTCTTTCAGATGGAAGGTTATGAGATTGAGCCTCACTGAAGTAATGTTAACTCTTTATGCATACTATAATGTAATAGAGTTGGTAGAATGACAAATTATTCGATAGACTTGGGTCCTCCTTGCAAGATGGAACCGTGTCTAAAAATACACAATTTACACACTGAATATTCACAATTTAAATTGTGAATATTCAGTATATAAATTGTGTATTTTGATCCGGATCCGCCTTGCAAGGTGGACCCGGGTCCATGGCATAAGTGCATAACTATTGCCTTTAAATACAAGTATACAACCAAGAATTATTCCAAGTAGAAAACAAAAGAAGAAGAAGAAGAAAAGATTATATTGAAAAGAAAGCAAAAATATAATGAAGGTGAATGTTAAGAGGTCTTACGTAGTTAAACCATCAGAGCCAACATGGAGTGGCCTTCTCTCCTTATCGGAGCTTGATCAGATCGCAACCATGATGCATGTTGAAACCCTCTATTTCTACTCTACTCCTTCCACATTATCCCCAGACGCCATTATCGATACCTTGCGACTCTCTCTCAGCCAAGTCCTGGTGCATTTTTACCCCTTGGCCGGTCGCCTGAGCTGGACTAGTGCCGGCGGCAGCTCAGCCCTCGTGCTTAACTGCAATGCCGCTGGCGTCGTCCTCGTAGAGGCGGAATCCGACGCCGTGTTGGCCGATCTCGGGGACTTCTCGCCCTGCCCCGAGTTAAACCACCTGGTTCCTAGCGTAGACTACAGCGGTGATCCTATCCAGGATATTCCCTTGTTCGTGGGGCAGCTCACTAAGTTCAGATGCGGAGGAATTAGCCTTGGGTTTGCGATATCTCACGTTGTGGCTGACGGACATGGTCTCTGCCATTTTCTGTCGGAGTGGGCTAATCTTGCCTCCGGGAAACCATTGAGCTCCGCCCCTTTTCATGACCGGAGGAGACTTCTCCGCGGGGTAGGAGAATCATCTTCTCCACAGGGAGGTCCTCGTCGGGTTTTCGATCATTCTCCTCCGCTTATCGTTGGCCAGTCCAGCGACGAAAGCGAGAGGATGAAGGAAACCAAAGTATCCACGCTGAGATTAAGTAAACCACAGATTCATGCACTAAAAGCTGCCGCCAACAATGGTCGGAGTTATAATGCCAAACCGCGAGACTATACCAGGTACGAGTAGGGGTGTATACGGATGGAATCCAGTCAAATATCATATTTTCTATTCCATTCAAATTTCACTATATATATATTGGAATTCATATTCTTATTGGATTTATTTGAATTCAGGTACGAGGTGATAACCGCCCACATATGGAGGTGCGCATGCAAAGCGCGAAGCCATAAACCCCAACAGCCCACGAATTTATGCTTCTCTGTCGATATCCGCAGGCGAATGGAGCCTCCATTGCCAGATTCGTATTTCGGTAATGCGGTCGTTGACGTGGTGATCCATGGCGGCGTCTCGGGGGAGATTATCTCCGGGCCACTACAAGACGTGGCTTCTAAAATACGTGAGGCAATCGATGGTGTAACCTCGGAGTACGTGAACTCTTCAATAGATTTTTATAGAAATGAAGTGGATGTGATTAAGAGGCAAGAATTATTAGGAGTCTTGTTTGGTGGGAATCCAAATCTGAGCGTTATAAGCTGGGTGGGTCTTCCGATTCAGGGACTCGATTTTGGGTGGGGGGAAGAGATTCATATGAGCCCTGGAAATCATGACTGTGATGGGGACGTTTTGATCCTTCCAGGTCCAAACGGAATTGATGGGGACGATGGGTCATTGCTGGTTGCTGCATGTTTGCAAGTTGATCACATTCAAGATTTCAATAAATATTTCTATCAAGATATCAACAATTTGTGAAGGAGACGGTACAATAGTTATATATTGCACAATGCATTGTGCCCGGCCTAAAACAACTTCGTTTTTTTTATGTTAAGATTTTATGTGCATTATGTTAAGAATTTATGTGTATTATATTAAGAACTTATGTGTATTATGTATTATGTTAGATTATGTGTATTTTTTTTATGAGTTTGTGTATTCTACTATATAATTCTGTACATTCGAAATATGAGATTTTTTTTATATATATTTTTAAAAGTTAACGGCGGAAAACGAAATTTCTAAAAAAGAAACTGATACAAAACGACATCTTTTGGCCAGGGCATTGTGAACAAATCTAATTAAATCTTTGATCTGCAAGATCTAATGGATGAGAAATCAAGTAAAAAATGAGCGGGGTCATTTTCATATATATATATATATATATATATATATATATATATATATATATATATATATATATATATATAATTAGGTTCTGGTGCGATTCTGCGGTTTAATCTGGGTCATTCATCTCGCTTAAATCAACGTTCAGGATTGTCAAAATTAAAAAAAAAACTCGGTGGCAAATTTGTAATTTTTGCATCTAGGTCAAAATTAAGGTGAGCGGATCTGTGATTAATGTGCGTGAGTTTTGTATATAAGTGCGTGAGGTTTGTGCGTAAGGTGCGTGAGTTTTGTGCTTAATGTGCGTGGGGTTGTGCTTAACGTGAGTAGTTGTTAAAACTTAAAGTGTGGAATTTTGTGCTTAAATGCGTGAGATTTGTTCTTAATGTGAGTGGAGTTTGTGCTTCATGTGCGTAGGGTTTGTGCTTAATGTGTGTGAAGTTAGTGATTAATGTCAATAGTTGTTGAAACTTAAGGTTTGTGAGTTAATACTTAAAGTGCGTGGGGTTTGTGCTTAATGTGCGTGAGGTTGTGCTTAATGTGCGTGAGTTTTGTACTTAATGTACGTGAGTTTGTGCTTAATGTCAGTAGTTGTTGAAACTTAAAGTCTGTGAGTTAATATTTAAAGTGCGTGGATTTTGTGCTTAATGTGCGTGAGATTGTGTTTAATGTATGTGTGTTTTGTACTTAATGTGCGTGAGTTTGTACTTAAGATCTAACACTTAAGGTGCGTGTTTCTATCACTTAAGGTGCGCCATTTCCAGTTTTGAGCATCTTTTTAAATTTTAGCTTTTGGAGTTACAAAAAACTGATTAACCAAACACTTATATTAATTTTTTAACCATGTAAAATAGTTAAAAATAATCAAATAAGCCAAAATTAATAGATAAGCTAACTATCTTACCAAACATGACCAATATATATAACTCATATAATATATTATATATGTATATAATTCTTTTTTTTTTTTTTTAACAATTGCCCCCAAATTTGGGGGCCAATTGTTTAAAAAAGAAATTAAAATTAATGTATACACATACTATACAGCAGGCAGTGCGCTGCCTGCTGTATAGTATAGGCATATACATGTTCTCTAATCTGGGGCCCCCAATTTTGGGTGCTCTGTGCAAGTGCCCTGGGTAGTCATGCCCAGGGACGGCCCTATATATATATATATATATATATATATATATATATATATATATAGAAAATCACTCATATGTGGTCATGTCATTAGATTTGGTTGTATTTGTGTCGTTGAATCAGTTTAATCTAACGGCAGTTATAATTCTGAGGATTTTCGCGTGTTTTGGTAAGTAGGGGTGTTATGGTAATTACAGTGACCATTTATAGCGGGCGGGTTCCAGAATACACCAACAGTGTTGACAACATACACCAATAGTGTAATAAAACACACCACAATGAAACACACCAATGGTGTATTCTTGTGTTATGATAATTACAGTGGCCATTTATAGCGGCCGGGTTCCAGAATACACCAACAGTGTTGACAACATGCACCAATAGTGTAATAAAACACAACAATGTGATTTTTTCTATTCCGGTGTTTTACGACGAGTTTACCCTTGCAGTTCGGTGGGTAGGAGAATGTGCGCGAAAATACTGGAAAAATCTTGTTTAATATGATTCATTGGATCTATCTAATCTAATGGCCTATAATTGACCATATGACCACACCTAACAACATGACCACATGTGATCACCCATATATATATATATATATATATATATATATATATATATATATATATATATATATATATATATATATATATATATATATATATACTAGTTTTTTACGCGCATTGCGCTATTGGGATAATGCCCAATGTTTTTTTTTTTTAAAATAAGTACTTTAAAGTATATTAAGGCAAGATTATATTGAAATTGTTCATGCATAGATAATTGAAGGTTGAATTTGCGTATTTAAATAGGTAATTCTTCTCGCAAAGGTTGAGTCCCCAACCCCAAGGGCCCCCCACACTCCGACCCGACAGAGCATTGTGGGAAGTTGTAAATCACGGTGACTCAATGGTTCAGCAGACAGGACCAAATGCCGGTGCGAACAAGGAATCTACCCACTTTGGACATAATTCCCGCACTGCCGTCGCCGAGGTTCAAACCTTGGTCTCTTCTCCCAAACTAAACCATTGAGCTAAGCCCGTGCGGGTTAAATAGGTAATTCTAAGTTTACAAATGCAAGATAATATAGTCAAGATTGATTATAATTGTCATAAAATAATTGTATAGGTATGGTTGAAACCAAATACGGGACATAAGGGAGAACAAATAAAAATTAGGGCATAAAATATTAAATATATACTAACACTACTGGAAATTATGGAATTTCCGACCACCTGAAAGTGATCTTAAATCAAGTCGAAAACTTTGTTCCGACCACTTTTGGTATCCGGAAAAACCTTTGTTGCTATTTCCGACCACTTTTTGGACTTTTTAGTATCAACTTAATTTAAGATCATTTTCAGGTGGTCGGAAATTCCATAATTTCTAGTAGTGTAATATTGTTTGAGGAGATTTCGACATTAGGATTTGTGGTTAAGTTCTATTAAGACTTTAATATTAGAATTAGATTAATGGTGTAATTGTAATTCTATATTAGACGTTAATATTAAAATTAGACTAACGGTGAATTAACGGTATTTAACGGAAAAGTTAAATGGATAATCATATAATTAAGGATAAATTAGAAAAACATTAAAAAAAAATTAAAACCTGAACAATTTGAACCATTCATTTGATTTAATAATTTGACGGTCATTTTTTCTACCCAATGTTAATAATTAAATAAATTCGTTGGTCAAATTCGCTAATATAATCCGCTAACTACTGATTGTCAAACAAGGACATTGCAAGGTAGTTCTCACTTCAATTTGTTGTGTGATTTGAATACTCTCTTTGTCACAAAATCTCTCAAGTAGTTAATATGGTTGGCTTTATTAATTATTTTTTTTAATTTTTTCATGGTATATAATAAAATACTTGGTAAATAAATATATAGCATTATTTTGTATTATAACTTTGATATTTAATTAGAAAAATAGTGCACAAAAGATAATAGACAATGTAGTGAATATAATCAATTGATGAATTTGAATGTAAATTTTTACATTTGAGAAAAATAAAGACAATATAACTAATGAAAATATTTCTCTTAATTAATTTATTGATAATGAATAATTTTTTTTCACTGAATTAAGACATTGTAAGGACAATGTAGCAAATATAATCAATTAATAAATTTGAATAAAAAGAATTTTTATATTGTAGAAAAATAAAGACAATATAACTAATACAATTATTTCTCTTATTTAATTTATTGATAATGAATAATTTGTTTTTGAATAAAGGCATTGTGGACACATAATTCTAAATTAAAGAAATGCATATCTATAATTTTTTGTTGTAGCTACTAAATTATTATTTATATAATTTAATAAGAGTAAAATAGAGTACTAATTATGCCAACTTTGATTGGGATGAGGTTCGAACCTAAGACTTTTTTTTTTTTTTTTTATTGAAATCAATGAGTAAGTTAACGGTGAACTAACGACAATTCTTAAAATTTTAACGGAATTAGTAACGGTGTGTGGGTATTTTAGGAAATTTTAGTGTAAAATTTAAATCTTATCAATCTTTTAATCAATCTGAGCCATTCATTTGATTAAAATCTGTGACCGCCATTTTTTCTACCCATTATAGGCCTAACTCTCTTGGGCTCTTATTAGTATATAGTAGATATATATATATATATATATATATATATATATATATATATATATATATATATATATATATATATATATATATATAACAAAGTTTTGTTTATTTTCAACCATTAGATTTACTAGATCAATGGTTTGTATTTGTCTACAGGTTCACACACACACATTGTCTTTGGTAGCAATTTTTCAAATTTAGTCATAGACTATCGTTTTTGTCATTTAACACCCAGACTATCATCATTAGGACTGTTTTGGTCATTCTGATATCTTTTTTCTGGTGAAACCCTATTTTAGGAAAGTACATTACTTGAATACTGAAAGTACATTATTTTGTATAATGTATATTCAGTATATGAATAATGTACTTTTAGTATATTAAAAATGTACAATATATTCAAGAAAAATACATTATTTGAATACTAAAAGTACATTATTCTGTATAATGCATGTATATTCAGTATACAAATAATGTATTTTTAGTATATTAAAAATGTACTTTTTGTTATATATGGTCCACACAGCACTGTGTGAACCATGTTTCACACAATAATTTGCCTAGTTTAAGGGCTTGGCAAATTATGGTCCACACAGTGATATGTGGATCATAATAAAAAGTACATTTTTAATATACTAAATGTACATTATTTGTGTACTGAATGTACATTATATAATATAATGTACACTTAGTACACAAATAATGTACATCGTCTTAATACAATGTACATTTTTAAAATACTAAAAGTACATTATTTTGTACTGGATGTACATTATTTTACAGTATACAAAATATGATAAACACAGCTTGTGTGGACCATGGTCCACACAATAATGATTGTAGGGACTTTGGTTCTATGCTTGTGTGTATTGAGTATTGCATAAAGGAGATTCTTGTCTATCTAGGGTTCTTGAGATTAAAATGGATTTGTGATTTAATATTGGTCATGTTTGATTCATGACATTCATTAGCATGTTTTTGAAATAATTTTGACCACAACGAATTAGCTAAGTCAAGATTCTATGGCACTCATTACATAATCCTTATGTTCTACTATGAGAATATGATAAATAGAGAGATCTCGATGCTTTGTTTATTTGAAAGACTTGAAATTGAAGTTGGGAAATTCCTAGTCCTAATTTTGATTTAGATGATTACGATAGTGACTTTCTTATTAGAATTCCTACGCCATCCTCTCAATCCATTGGTTCTGTGATTTTTCTCAAATACTTTGGTTGTGTTAGCTTGAATCCTATTTACTTTATTTTATGTTATCCTCTTGTCAATATGTACGTGTTTGTTCCATTTTGTTGATTTTTTGTTGCCTTTGCAATGTTGAGTGTTTAGCTTTTTATTAATTTTCTAGTCATCTAGTGCCTAGTTGCTAAGCTAGTTGTCACGTACCCGCATGCCTACGCTAGTACGCTGCCGAGCAGCCATCGCTTCCACCGTTGCTGCAACCTGGACAGCCCCACAAAGTGCTAACAAGGCCGAGAAAATGTTATATAGATGCAGATTATTATCATGGGACGAATTTGGCTACGGTCGGAGCAGTCCTCCTCGATGCAGACAATCGCTACATTTCGGGCTTCAGCGCCCCTCCTAAGTTGCTTCTCCCCTTTTATGGCCGAGACGTTTGCATACAAAGAGGCCTTGTCATGGTTAAGGGCGCGTGGAGAAGAGTCTATACAGCTACACACGGATTGTCAAACGTTATGGTGTTACCTATCCGCACCAGACACCCCGTCTCGATCATATATTAGTAATGTTATCAATAGTTGCAGAATTTACATGTCTGCTTTTAGTTCTTGCTCAGTCACTTTTATTCCTAGATTACAGAATTTACTAGCGCATACTTTAGCTACTACAGCTTTTAATTCTACTATGGCTATGTACTGGGACGACGTCCCACCTGACTCTATTTCAGTTTATCTATAAATACAACCGCATTGGTTGACCTTCAAAAAACAGTATAGATTATTATTATTAAGATTAGTAATTTTAATCTAGAATTGTATTAGTAATAAGAAAGTATGAAAGAATATTTTATATTAGGAATTGTATTACCATATTTTAATGTACAATTGTTGTATGAATGGGAATTGTATTACCATATTTTTACAATATTGTGTAAACCTCAATTGTATATGAGTCTTTTGGGTGGGAAGTTAAATTGAGGATTTTGTTTTTATATATAGTATAGAAACAATTAATTAGATATTAATTAATTTCCATATAAAATTTTGTTACCAATTAAGATTTATTAATTTTTTTACGAATTAATTAATATTCATATTAGTTTGAACGGGGAAGTTGAAGATGATGATTTTACTTTTATTAATAGTATAGATTATTATTATTATTAAGATTAGTAATTTTAATCTAGAATTGTATTAAGAATGAAAAAGTATGAAAGAATATATTATATTAGGAATTGTATTACCATATTTTAATATACAATTGTAGTACGAATATACAATTCATTGGAACAGAAACCCAAGAAATGGACACTATCCAATTCTAGGTCCTATGGTGACTTCTGTTCTGCAAACTCACATGTGCGGCCCTTGAACGCAGGTGTACAAAGAAAGTTGGAGACGAACTATCAATAATAATAAAGGAAATACGGTTCGGTTGAACGTAAAGGAGGTATCAAGGACTTTGATTTATTTCTTGTTTATTATTATTATTATTATTATTATTATTATTATTATTATTATTATTATTATTATTATTATTATTATTATTATTATTATTATTATATTTTAAATTTTAAATAAAATTAAACGATATATATATTTTCAATCAGTTTTTAATCAAATAGTTCGGTATGGTTAATTAATGTTCGGTACTGTTTGGTTCGGGAAAATCGAACCGAATTGTCCACACCTAAAGTTAATTACTGAAATGGTCCTTGATTATAGAAAAATTACCAATTTGGTCCCAAGTTAATGAAAATCTAACGCCAAAACTAACGAATGACCAAATTAGTCAACAATTTTAAAGTTGAGGACTTAATTGGTCAAAAAAAAAAGTCAAGAATCAAATTGATAATTTTACTATAGTGAAGGGACCATTTTGATAATTAACTCATTCAACAATTAACGAATATATTAAACTAAAACAATTAAATATCTCAAATTTATAAGATAAATAGCCCAAAGTCTCCGTTTAACAGATAATAAAAAAAATTATCTCTCTAGGGTTCTCTCCGTTTCGTTGGTTTCTTCCCATCTTTTTCCGGAACGTTGGAGTGGTAGGAAAAATGTAATTAAAATTAAAAAGAAATTAGGAAAATTTAAAGTAGTATCTTAAAATTTAGAAATTGAAATTAAATGAGTCTGGTCGTGAACAATCTTAAACGAACACTAAACGAGTATGTTCATGAACATTATTAAACGGAAACTAACGAACGAGTTTATGAGCTCTTAGCAAACGGACATACAAATGTTCAGACTATGTTCCTTTATTAAACGAGTTCTAAAATTTGCCTATTTATGTTTGTTCACCTTAATACATGAACATAAACGAACACTTACCAAACATGAATACGAGTAGTTTATCAAAAACTTTATTCGGTAACACCCCTAACTAAAACAATTGAGTTTCATGACTCTATCGATTCGATTCAAATTCGACTATATATATGTTCGAATATTCAAATCTCAAATTTGATTCGTATTCGATTGACTCGAATATTCGAATTCAAAATACGTAACTTAATTATTTGTTTACACCCCTAAGGTTGGGGTTCAATCCTGTGACCTTCCCTCAATGGGAGTCACAGAGGTGCCATTTGAGCACAAAATACTTGGCATATCAATACTAGTTATTAAAACTTGCAATATGCGATTAAAAAAAACTCAATGATGAATAAAAATAATAGTGAAAATTATATAATCAAAATAAATGTAAAATTATATGATCTTATAAATATTATGAGAAAAAATTATAACAGATAATATAAATAATTAATAAGTTTTGTATAATTAAAAATTATATAAAATTAGAAATAATTTATAAATATACGTTAAAGTAAACACAATGTATAAGTTTTTATATTTAGCCGCATTATTTAATGATGTGAACAACTTAGGGAGAAAAAGAAAAAGAGGGACACATTTGGAAAGAATTTATGAGTGTCGAAAAAAAAAAAATATAATGAACAAGTTAACACTAAATTTATGGGATAAAAGCCTTTCAAATGAGCCGCAAGTATTGTAGTTGCGCACGTCAGTTACCTTTTTTAAATATTATTGCCTCAATGTATAAAATTTTTGCGATTTACTCATTTATTTATTTTGGGATAATAAGCCTTTCAAATGAGCTGCAAATATTGTACATGCGCATACATCCACTTTAATTACTTTTAACACTCTAATAGCTAGCCAAACATATTTTGCTCAAATGACATGTAG
Organism: Ipomoea nil; assembly: GCF_001879475.1. NCBI lineage: Eukaryota > Viridiplantae > Streptophyta > Magnoliopsida > Solanales > Convolvulaceae > Ipomoea > Ipomoea nil. The sequence goes on along the minus strand of NW_017617503.1, from coordinate 212,385 downwards.
TGACTCTTTCAGATGGAAGGTTATGAGATTGAGCCTCACTGAAGTAATGTTAACTCTTTATGCATACTATAATGTAATAGAGTTGGTAGAATGACAAATTATTCGATAGACTTGGGTCCTCCTTGCAAGATGGAACCGTGTCTAAAAATACACAATTTACACACTGAATATTCACAATTTAAATTGTGAATATTCAGTATATAAATTGTGTATTTTGATCCGGATCCGCCTTGCAAGGTGGACCCGGGTCCATGGCATAAGTGCATAACTATTGCCTTTAAATACAAGTATACAACCAAGAATTATTCCAAGTAGAAAACAAAAGAAGAAGAAGAAGAAAAGATTATATTGAAAAGAAAGCAAAAATATAATGAAGGTGAATGTTAAGAGGTCTTACGTAGTTAAACCATCAGAGCCAACATGGAGTGGCCTTCTCTCCTTATCGGAGCTTGATCAGATCGCAACCATGATGCATGTTGAAACCCTCTATTTCTACTCTACTCCTTCCACATTATCCCCAGACGCCATTATCGATACCTTGCGACTCTCTCTCAGCCAAGTCCTGGTGCATTTTTACCCCTTGGCCGGTCGCCTGAGCTGGACTAGTGCCGGCGGCAGCTCAGCCCTCGTGCTTAACTGCAATGCCGCTGGCGTCGTCCTCGTAGAGGCGGAATCCGACGCCGTGTTGGCCGATCTCGGGGACTTCTCGCCCTGCCCCGAGTTAAACCACCTGGTTCCTAGCGTAGACTACAGCGGTGATCCTATCCAGGATATTCCCTTGTTCGTGGGGCAGCTCACTAAGTTCAGATGCGGAGGAATTAGCCTTGGGTTTGCGATATCTCACGTTGTGGCTGACGGACATGGTCTCTGCCATTTTCTGTCGGAGTGGGCTAATCTTGCCTCCGGGAAACCATTGAGCTCCGCCCCTTTTCATGACCGGAGGAGACTTCTCCGCGGGGTAGGAGAATCATCTTCTCCACAGGGAGGTCCTCGTCGGGTTTTCGATCATTCTCCTCCGCTTATCGTTGGCCAGTCCAGCGACGAAAGCGAGAGGATGAAGGAAACCAAAGTATCCACGCTGAGATTAAGTAAACCACAGATTCATGCACTAAAAGCTGCCGCCAACAATGGTCGGAGTTATAATGCCAAACCGCGAGACTATACCAGGTACGAGTAGGGGTGTATACGGATGGAATCCAGTCAAATATCATATTTTCTATTCCATTCAAATTTCACTATATATATATTGGAATTCATATTCTTATTGGATTTATTTGAATTCAGGTACGAGGTGATAACCGCCCACATATGGAGGTGCGCATGCAAAGCGCGAAGCCATAAACCCCAACAGCCCACGAATTTATGCTTCTCTGTCGATATCCGCAGGCGAATGGAGCCTCCATTGCCAGATTCGTATTTCGGTAATGCGGTCGTTGACGTGGTGATCCATGGCGGCGTCTCGGGGGAGATTATCTCCGGGCCACTACAAGACGTGGCTTCTAAAATACGTGAGGCAATCGATGGTGTAACCTCGGAGTACGTGAACTCTTCAATAGATTTTTATAGAAATGAAGTGGATGTGATTAAGAGGCAAGAATTATTAGGAGTCTTGTTTGGTGGGAATCCAAATCTGAGCGTTATAAGCTGGGTGGGTCTTCCGATTCAGGGACTCGATTTTGGGTGGGGGGAAGAGATTCATATGAGCCCTGGAAATCATGACTGTGATGGGGACGTTTTGATCCTTCCAGGTCCAAACGGAATTGATGGGGACGATGGGTCATTGCTGGTTGCTGCATGTTTGCAAGTTGATCACATTCAAGATTTCAATAAATATTTCTATCAAGATATCAACAATTTGTGAAGGAGACGGTACAATAGTTATATATTGCACAATGCATTGTGCCCGGCCTAAAACAACTTCGTTTTTTTTATGTTAAGATTTTATGTGCATTATGTTAAGAATTTATGTGTATTATATTAAGAACTTATGTGTATTATGTATTATGTTAGATTATGTGTATTTTTTTTATGAGTTTGTGTATTCTACTATATAATTCTGTACATTCGAAATATGAGATTTTTTTTATATATATTTTTAAAAGTTAACGGCGGAAAACGAAATTTCTAAAAAAGAAACTGATACAAAACGACATCTTTTGGCCAGGGCATTGTGAACAAATCTAATTAAATCTTTGATCTGCAAGATCTAATGGATGAGAAATCAAGTAAAAAATGAGCGGGGTCATTTTCATATATATATATATATATATATATATATATATATATATATATATATATATATATATATATAATTAGGTTCTGGTGCGATTCTGCGGTTTAATCTGGGTCATTCATCTCGCTTAAATCAACGTTCAGGATTGTCAAAATTAAAAAAAAAACTCGGTGGCAAATTTGTAATTTTTGCATCTAGGTCAAAATTAAGGTGAGCGGATCTGTGATTAATGTGCGTGAGTTTTGTATATAAGTGCGTGAGGTTTGTGCGTAAGGTGCGTGAGTTTTGTGCTTAATGTGCGTGGGGTTGTGCTTAACGTGAGTAGTTGTTAAAACTTAAAGTGTGGAATTTTGTGCTTAAATGCGTGAGATTTGTTCTTAATGTGAGTGGAGTTTGTGCTTCATGTGCGTAGGGTTTGTGCTTAATGTGTGTGAAGTTAGTGATTAATGTCAATAGTTGTTGAAACTTAAGGTTTGTGAGTTAATACTTAAAGTGCGTGGGGTTTGTGCTTAATGTGCGTGAGGTTGTGCTTAATGTGCGTGAGTTTTGTACTTAATGTACGTGAGTTTGTGCTTAATGTCAGTAGTTGTTGAAACTTAAAGTCTGTGAGTTAATATTTAAAGTGCGTGGATTTTGTGCTTAATGTGCGTGAGATTGTGTTTAATGTATGTGTGTTTTGTACTTAATGTGCGTGAGTTTGTACTTAAGATCTAACACTTAAGGTGCGTGTTTCTATCACTTAAGGTGCGCCATTTCCAGTTTTGAGCATCTTTTTAAATTTTAGCTTTTGGAGTTACAAAAAACTGATTAACCAAACACTTATATTAATTTTTTAACCATGTAAAATAGTTAAAAATAATCAAATAAGCCAAAATTAATAGATAAGCTAACTATCTTACCAAACATGACCAATATATATAACTCATATAATATATTATATATGTATATAATTCTTTTTTTTTTTTTTTAACAATTGCCCCCAAATTTGGGGGCCAATTGTTTAAAAAAGAAATTAAAATTAATGTATACACATACTATACAGCAGGCAGTGCGCTGCCTGCTGTATAGTATAGGCATATACATGTTCTCTAATCTGGGGCCCCCAATTTTGGGTGCTCTGTGCAAGTGCCCTGGGTAGTCATGCCCAGGGACGGCCCTATATATATATATATATATATATATATATATATATATATATATATATATATATATATAGAAAATCACTCATATGTGGTCATGTCATTAGATTTGGTTGTATTTGTGTCGTTGAATCAGTTTAATCTAACGGCAGTTATAATTCTGAGGATTTTCGCGTGTTTTGGTAAGTAGGGGTGTTATGGTAATTACAGTGACCATTTATAGCGGGCGGGTTCCAGAATACACCAACAGTGTTGACAACATACACCAATAGTGTAATAAAACACACCACAATGAAACACACCAATGGTGTATTCTTGTGTTATGATAATTACAGTGGCCATTTATAGCGGCCGGGTTCCATAATACACCAACAGTGTTGACAACATGCACCAATAGTGTAATAAAACACAACAATGTGATTTTTTCTATTCCGGTGTTTTACGACGAGTTTACCCTTGCAGTTCGGTGGGTAGGAGAATGTGCGCGAAAATACTGGAAAAATCTTGTTTAATATGATTCATTGGATCTATCTAATCTAATGGCCTATAATTGACCATATGACCACACCTAACAACATGGCCACATGTGATCACCCATATATATATATATATATATATATACTAGTTTTTTACGCGCATTGCGCTATTGGGATAATGCCCAATGTTTTTTTTTTTTAAAATAAGTACTTTAAAGTATATTAAGGCAAGATTATATTGAAATTGTTCATGCATAGATAATTGAAGGTTGAATTTGCGTATTTAAATAGGTAATTCTTCTCGCAAAGGTTGAGTCCCCAACCCCAAGGGCCCCCCACACTCCGACCCGACAGAGCATTGTGGGAAGTTGTAAATCACGGTGACTCAATGGTTCAGCAGACAGGACCAAATGCCGGTGCGAACAAGGAATCTACCCACTTTGGACATAATTCCCGCACTGCCGTCGCCGAGGTTCAAACCTTGGTCTCTTCTCCCAAACTAAACCATTGAGCTAAGCCCGTGCGGGTTAAATAGGTAATTCTAAGTTTACAAATGCAAGATAATATAGTCAAGATTGATTATAATTGTCATAAAATAATTGTATAGGTATGGTTGAAACCAAATACGGGACATAAGGGAGAACAAATAAAAATTAGGGCATAAAATATTAAATATATACTAACACTACTGGAAATTATGGAATTTCCGACCACCTGAAAGTGATCTTAAATCAAGTCGAAAACTTTGTTCCGACCACTTTTGGTATCCGGAAAAACCTTTGTTGCTATTTCCGACCACTTTTTGGACTTTTTAGTATCAACTTAATTTAAGATCATTTTCAGGTGGTCGGAAATTCCATAATTTCTAGTAGTGTAATATTGTTTGAGGAGATTTCGACATTAGGATTTGTGGTTAAGTTCTATTAAGACTTTAATATTAGAATTAGATTAATGGTGTAATTGTAATTCTATATTAGACGTTAATATTAAAATTAGACTAACGGTGAATTAACGGTATTTAACGGAAAAGTTAAATGGATAATCATATAATTAAGGATAAATTAGAAAAACATTAAAAAAAAATTAAAACCTGAACAATTTGAACCATTCATTTGATTTAATAATTTGACGGTCATTTTTTCTACCCAATGTTAATAATTAAATAAATTCGTTGGTCAAATTCGCTAATATAATCCGCTAACTACTGATTGTCAAACAAGGACATTGCAAGGTAGTTCTCACTTCAATTTGTTGTGTGATTTGAATACTCTCTTTGTCACAAAATCTCTCAAGTAGTTAATATGGTTGGCTTTATTAATTATTTTTTTTAATTTTTTCATGGTATATAATAAAATACTTGGTAAATAAATATATAGCATTATTTTGTATTATAACTTTGATATTTAATTAGAAAAATAGTGCACAAAAGATAATAGACAATGTAGTGAATATAATCAATTGATGAATTTGAATGTAAATTTTTACATTTGAGAAAAATAAAGACAATATAACTAATGAAAATATTTCTCTTAATTAATTTATTGATAATGAATAATTTTTTTTCACTGAATTAAGACATTGTAAGGACAATGTAGCAAATATAATCAATTAATAAATTTGAATAAAAAGAATTTTTATATTGTAGAAAAATAAAGACAATATAACTAATACAATTATTTCTCTTATTTAATTTATTGATAATGAATAATTTGTTTTTGAATAAAGGCATTGTGGACACATAATTCTAAATTAAAGAAATGCATATCTATAATTTTTTGTTGTAGCTACTAAATTATTATTTATATAATTTAATAAGAGTAAAATAGAGTACTAATTATGCCAACTTTGATTGGGATGAGGTTCGAACCTAAGACTTTTTTTTTTTTTTTTTTATTGAAATCAATGAGTAAGTTAACGGTGAACTAACGACAATTCTTAAAATTTTAACGGAATTAGTAACGGTGTGTGGGTATTTTAGGAAATTTTAGTGTAAAATTTAAATCTTATCAATCTTTTAATCAATCTGAGCCATTCATTTGATTAAAATCTGTGACCGCCATTTTTTCTACCCATTATAGGCCTAACTCTCTTGGGCTCTTATTAGTATATAGTAGATATATATATATATATATATATATATATATATATATATATATATATATATATATATATATATATATATATATATATATATATATAACAAAGTTTTGTTTATTTTCAACCATTAGATTTACTAGATCAATGGTTTGTATTTGTCTACAGGTTCACACACACACATTGTCTTTGGTAGCAATTTTTCAAATTTAGTCATAGACTATCGTTTTTGTCATTTAACACCCAGACTATCATCATTAGGACTGTTTTGGTCATTCTGATATCTTTTTTCTGGTGAAACCCTATTTTAGGAAAGTACATTACTTGAATACTGAAAGTACATTATTTTGTATAATGTATATTCAGTATATGAATAATGTACTTTTAGTATATTAAAAATGTACAATATATTCAAGAAAAATACATTATTTGAATACTAAAAGTACATTATTCTGTATAATGCATGTATATTCAGTATACAAATAATGTATTTTTAGTATATTAAAAATGTACTTTTTGTTATATATGGTCCACACAGCACTGTGTGAACCATGTTTCACACAATAATTTGCCTAGTTTAAGGGCTTGGCAAATTATGGTCCACACAGTGATATGTGGATCATAATAAAAAGTACATTTTTAATATACTAAATGTACATTATTTGTGTACTGAATGTACATTATATAATATAATGTACACTTAGTACACAAATAATGTACATCGTCTTAATACAATGTACATTTTTAAAATACTAAAAGTACATTATTTTGTACTGGATGTACATTATTTTACAGTATACAAAATATGATAAACACAGCTTGTGTGGACCATGGTCCACACAATAATGATTGTAGGGACTTTGGTTCTATGCTTGTGTGTATTGAGTATTGCATAAAGGAGATTCTTGTCTATCTAGGGTTCTTGAGATTAAAATGGATTTGTGATTTAATATTGGTCATGTTTGATTCATGACATTCATTAGCATGTTTTTGAAATAATTTTGACCACAACGAATTAGCTAAGTCAAGATTCTATGGCACTCATTACATAATCCTTATGTTCTACTATGAGAATATGATAAATAGAGAGATCTCGATGCTTTGTTTATTTGAAAGACTTGAAATTGAAGTTGGGAAATTCCTAGTCCTAATTTTGATTTAGATGATTACGATAGTGACTTTCTTATTAGAATTCCTACGCCATCCTCTCAATCCATTGGTTCTGTGATTTTTCTCAAATACTTTGGTTGTGTTAGCTTGAATCCTATTTACTTTATTTTATGTTATCCTCTTGTCAATATGTACGTGTTTGTTCCATTTTGTTGATTTTTTGTTGCCTTTGCAATGTTGAGTGTTTAGCTTTTTATTAATTTTCTAGTCCAAGATTATATTGAAATTGTTCATGCATAGATAATTGAAGGTTGAATTTGCGTATTTAAATAGGTAATTCTTCTCGCAAAGGTTGAGTCCCCAACCCAAGGGCCCCCCACACTCCGACCCGACAGAGCATTGTGGGAAGTTGTAAATCACGGTGACTCAATGGTTCAGCAGACAGGACCAAATGCCGGTGCGAACAAGGAATCTACCCACTTTGGACATAATTCCCGCACTGCCGTCGCCGAGGTTCAAACCTTGGTCTCTTCTCCCAAACTAAACCATTGAGCTAAGCCCGTGCGGGTTAAATAGGTAATTCTAAGTTTACAAATGCAAGATAATATAGTCAAGATTGATTATAATTGTCATAAAATAATTGTATAGGTATGGTTGAAACCAAATACGGGACATAAGGGAGAACAAAAAAAATTAGGGCATAAAATATTAAATATATACTAACACTACTGGAAATTATGGAATTTCCGACCACCTGAAAGTGATCTTAAATCAAGTCGAAAACTTTGTTCCGACCTTTTGGTATCCGGAAAAACCTTTGTTGCTATTTCCGACCACTTTTTGGACTTTTTAGTATCAACTTAATTTAAGATCATTTTCAGGTGGTCGGAAATTCCATAATTTCTAGTAGTGTAATATTGTTTGAGGAGATTTCGACATTAGGATTTGTGGTTAAGTTCTATTAAGACTTTAATATTAGAATTAGATTAATGGTGTAATTGTAATTCTATATTAGACGTTAATATTAAAATTAGACTAACGGTGAATTAACGGTATTTAACGGAAAAGTTAAATGGATAATCATATAATTAAGGATAAATTAGAAAAACATTAAAAAAAAATTAAAACCTGAACAATTTGAACCATTCATTTGATTTAATAATTTGACGGTCATTTTTTCTACCCAATGTTAATAATTAAATAAATTCGTTGGTCAAATTCGCTAATATAATCCGCTAACTACTGATTGTCAAACAAGGACATTGCAAGGTAGTTCTCACTTCAATTTGTTGTGTGATTTGAATACTCTCTTTGTCACAAAATCTCTCAAGTAGTTAATATGGTTGGCTTTATTAATTATTTTTTTTAATTTTTCATGGTATATAATAAAATACTTGGTAAATAAATATATAGCATTATTTTGTATTATAACTTTGATATTTAATTAGAAAAATAGTGCACAAAAGATAATAGACAATGTAGTGAATATAATCAATTGATGAATTTGAATGTAAATTTTTACATTTGAGAAAATAAAGACAATATAACTAATGAAAATATTTCTCTTAATTAATTTATTGATAATGAATAATTTTTTTTCACTGAATTAAGACATTGTAAGGACAATGTAGCAAATATAATCAATTAATAAATTTGAATAAAAAGAATTTTTATATTGTAGAAAAATAAAGACAATATAACTAATACAATTATTTCTCTTATTTAATTTATTGATAATGAATAATTTGTTTTTGAATAAAGGCATTGTGGACACATAATTCTAAATTAAAGAAATGCATATCTATAATTTTTTGTTGTAGCTACTAAATTATTATTTATATAATTTAATAAGAGTAAAATAGAGTACTAATTATGCCAACTTTGATTGGGATGAGGTTCGAACCTAAGACTTTTTTTTTTTTTTTTTTTTTATTGAAATCAATGAGTAAGTTAACGGTGAACTAACGACAATTCTTAAAATTTTAACGGAATTAGTAACGGTGTGTGGGTATTTTAGGAAATTTTAGTGTAAAATTTAAATCTTATCAATCTTTTAATCAATCTGAGCCATTCATTTGATTAAAATCTGTGACCGCCATTTTTTCTACCCATTATAGGCCTAACTCTCTTGGGCTCTTATTAGTATATAGTAGATATATATATATATATATATATATATATATAATATTATATATATATATATATATATATATATATATATATATATATATATATAACAAAGTTTTGTTTATTTTCAACCATTAGATTTACTAGATCAATGGTTTGTATTTGTCTACAGGTTCACACACACACATTGTCTTTGGTAGCAATTTTTCAAATTTAGTCATAGACTATCGTTTTTGTCATTTAAACACCCAGACTATCATCATTAGGACTGTTTTGGTCATTCTGATATCTTTTTTCTGGTGAAACCCTATTTTAGGAAAGTACATTACTTGAATACTGAAAGTACATTATTTTGTATAATGTATATTCAGTATATGAATAATGTACTTTTAGTATATTAAAAATGTACAATATATTCAAGAAAAATACATTATTTGAATACTAAAAGTACATTATTCTGTATAATGCATGTATATTCAGTATACAAATAATGTATTTTTAGTATATTAAAAATGTACTTTTTGTTATATATGGTCCACACAGCACTGTGTGAACCATGTTTCACACAATAATTTGCCTAGTTTAAGGGCTTGGCAAATTATGGTCCACACAGTGATATGTGGATCATAATAAAAAGTACATTTTTAATATACTAAATGTACATTATTTGTGTACTGAATGTACATTATATAATATAATGTACACTTAGTACACAAATAATGTACATCGTCTTAATACAATGTACATTTTTAAAATACTAAAAGTACATTATTTTGTACTGGATGTACATTATTTTACAGTATACAAAATATGATAAACACAGCTTGTGTGGACCATGGTCCACACAATAATGATTGTAGGGACTTTGGTTCTATGCTTGTGTGTATTGAGTATTGCATAAAGGAGATTCTTGTCTATCTAGGGTTCTTGAGATTAAAATGGATTTGTGATTTAATATTGGTCATGTTTGATTCATGACATTCATTAGCATGTTTTTGAAATAATTTTGACCACAACGAATTAGCTAAGTCAAGATTCTATGGCACTCATTACATAATCCTTATGTTCTACTATGAGAATATGATAAATAGAGAGATCTCGATGCTTTGTTTATTTGAAAGACTTGAAATTGAAGTTGGGAAATTCCTAGTCCTAATTTTGATTTAGATGATTACGATAGTGACTTTCTTATTAGAATTCCTACGCCATCCTCTCAATCCATTGGTTCTGTGATTTTTCTCAAATACTTTGGTTGTGTTAGCTTGAATCCTATTTACTTTATTTTATGTTATCCTCTTGTCAATATGTACGTGTTTGTTCCATTTTGTTGATTTTTTGTTGCCTTTGCAATGTTGAGTGTTTAGCTTTTTATTAATTTTCTAGTCATCTAGTGCCTAGTTGCTAAGCTAGTTGTCACGTACCCGCATGCCTACGCTAGTACGCTGCCGAGCAGCCATCGCTTCCACCGTTGCTGCAACCTGGACAGCCCCACAAAGTGCTAACAAGGCCGAGAAAATGTTATATAGATGCAGATTATTATCATGGGACGAATTTGGCTACGGTCGGAGCAGTCCTCCTCGATGCAGACAATCGCTACATTTCGGGCTTCAGCGCCCCTCCTAAGTTGCTTCTCCCCTTTTATGGCCGAGACGTTTGCATACAAAGAGGCCTTGTCATGGTTAAGGGCGCGTGGAGAAGAGTCTATACAGCTACACACGGATTGTCAAACGTTATGGTGTTACCTATCCGCACCAGACACCCCGTCTCGATCATATATTAGTAATGTTATCAATAGTTGCAGAATTTACATGTCTGCTTTTAGTTCTTGCTCAGTCACTTTTATTCCTAGATTACAGAATTTACTAGCGCATACTTTAGCTACTACAGCTTTTAATTCTACTATGGCTATGTACTGGGACGACGTCCCACCTGACTCTATTTCAGTTTATCTATAAATACAACCGCATTGGTTGACCTTCAAAAAACAGTATAGATTATTATTATTAAGATTAGTAATTTTAATCTAGAATTGTATTAGTAATAAGAAAGTATGAAAGAATATTTTATATTAGGAATTGTATTACCATATTTTAATGTACAATTGTTGTATGAATGGGAATTGTATTACCATATTTTTACAATATTGTGTAAACCTCAATTGTATATGAGTCTTTTGGGTGGGAAGTTAAATTGAGGATTTTGTTTTTATATATAGTATAGAAACAATTAATTAGATATTAATTAATTTCCATATAAAATTTTGTTACCAATTAAGATTTATTAATTTTTTTACGAATTAATTAATATTCATATTAGTTTGAACGGGGAAGTTGAAGATGATGATTTTACTTTTATTAATAGTATAGATTATTATTATTATTAAGATTAGTAATTTTAATCTAGAATTGTATTAAGAATGAAAAAGTATGAAAGAATATATTATATTAGGAATTGTATTACCATATTTTAATATACAATTGTAGTACGAATATACAATTCATTGGAACAGAAACCCAAGAAATGGACACTATCCAATTCTAGGTCCTATGGTGACTTCTGTTCTGCAAACTCACATGTGCGGCCCTTGAACGCAGGTGTACAAAGAAAGTTGGAGACGAACTATCAATAATAATAAAGGAAATACGGTTCGGTTGAACGTAAAGGAGGTATCAAGGACTTTGATTTATTTCTTGTTTATTATTATTATTATTATTATTATTATTATTATTATTATTATTATTATATTTTAAATTTTAAATAAAATTAAACGATATATATATTTTCAATCAGTTTTTAATCAAATAGTTCGGTATGGTTAATTAATGTTCGGTACTGTTTGGTTCGGGAAAATCGAACCGAATTGTCCACACCTAAAGTTAATTACTGAAATGGTCCTTGATTATAGAAAAATTACCAATTTGGTCCCAAGTTAATGAAAATCTAACGCCAAAACTAACGAATGACCAAATTAGTCAACAATTTTAAAGTTGAGGACTTAATTGGTCAAAAAAAAAAGTCAAGAATCAAATTGATAATTTTACTATAGTGAAGGGACCATTTTGATAATTAACTCATTCAACAATTAACGAATATATTAAACTAAAACAATTAAATATCTCAAATTTATAAGATAAATAGCCCAAAGTCTCCGTTTAACAGATAATAAAAAAAATTATCTCTCTAGGGTTCTCTCCGTTTCGTTGGTTTCTTCCCATCTTTTTCCGGAACGTTGGAGTGGTAGGAAAAATGTAATTAAAATTAAAAAGAAATTAGGAAAATTTAAAGTAGTATCTTAAAATTTAGAAATTGAAATTAAATGAGTCTGGTCGTGAACAATCTTAAACGAACACTAAACGAGTATGTTCATGAACATTATTAAACGGAAACTAACGAACGAGTTTATGAGCTCTTAGCAAACGGACATACAAATGTTCAGACTATGTTCCTTTATTAAACGAGTTCTAAAATTTGCCTATTTATGTTTGTTCACCTTAATACATGAACATAAACGAACACTTACCAAACATGAATACGAGTAGTTTATCAAAAACTTTATTCGGTAACACCCCTAACTAAAACAATTGAGTTTCATGACTCTATCGATTCGATTCAAATTCGACTATATATATGTTCGAATATTCAAATCTCAAATTTGATTCGTATTCGATTGACTCGAATATTCGAATTCAAAATACGTAACTTAATTATTTGTTTACACCCCTAAGGTTGGGGTTCAATCCTGTGACCTTCCCTCAATGGGAGTCACAGAGGTGCCATTTGAGCACAAAATACTTGGCATATCAATACTAGTTATTAAAACTTGCAATATGCGATTAAAAAAAACTCAATGATGAATAAAAATAATAGTGAAAATTATATAATCAAAATAAATGTAAAATTATATGATCTTATAAATATTATGAGAAAAAATTATAACAGATAATATAAATAATTAATAAGTTTTGTATAATTAAAAATTATATAAAATTAGAAATAATTTATAAATATACGTTAAAGTAAACACAATGTATAAGTTTTTATATTTAGCCGCATTATTTAATGATGTGAACAACTTAGGGAGAAAAAGAAAAAGAGGGACACATTTGGAAAGAATTTATGAGTGTCGAAAAAAAAAAAATATAATGAACAAGTTAACACTAAATTTATGGGATAAAAGCCTTTCAAATGAGCCGCAAGTATTGTAGTTGCGCACGTCAGTTACCTTTTTTAAATATTATTGCCTCAATGTATAAAATTTTTGCGATTTACTCATTTATTTATTTTGGGATAATAAGCCTTTCAAATGAGCTGCAAATATTGTACATGCGCATACATCCACTTTAATTACTTTTAACACTCTAATAGCTAGCCAAACATATTTTGCTCAAATGACATGTAGTGACTCTTTCAGATGGAAGGTTATGAGATTGAGCCTCACTGAAGTAATGTTAACTCTTTATGCATACTATAATGTAATAGAGTTGGTAGAATGACAAATTATTCGATAGACTTGGGTCCTCCTTGCAAGATGGAACCGTGTCTAAAAATACACAATTTACACACTGAATATTCACAATTTAAATTGTGAATATTCAGTATATAAATTGTGTATTTTGATCCGGATCCGCCTTGCAAGGTGGACCCGGGTCCATGGCATAAGTGCATAACTATTGCCTTTAAATACAAGTATACAACCAAGAATTATTCCAAGTAGAAAACAAAAGAAGAAGAAGAAGAAAAGATTATATTGAAAAGAAAGCAAAAATATAATGAAGGTGAATGTTAAGAGGTCTTACGTAGTTAAACCATCAGAGCCAACATGGAGTGGCCTTCTCTCCTTATCGGAGCTTGATCAGATCGCAACCATGATGCATGTTGAAACCCTCTATTTCTACTCTACTCCTTCCACATTATCCCCAGACGCCATTATCGATACCTTGCGACTCTCTCTCAGCCAAGTCCTGGTGCATTTTTACCCCTTGGCCGGTCGCCTGAGCTGGACTAGTGCCGGCGGCAGCTCAGCCCTCGTGCTTAACTGCAATGCCGCTGGCGTCGTCCTCGTAGAGGCGGAATCCGACGCCGTGTTGGCCGATCTCGGGGACTTCTCGCCCTGCCCCGAGTTAAACCACCTGGTTCCTAGCGTAGACTACAGCGGTGATCCTATCCAGGATATTCCCTTGTTCGTGGGGCAGCTCACTAAGTTCAGATGCGGAGGAATTAGCCTTGGGTTTGCGATATCTCACGTTGTGGCTGACGGACATGGTCTCTGCCATTTTCTGTCGGAGTGGGCTAATCTTGCCTCCGGGAAACCATTGAGCTCCGCCCCTTTTCATGACCGGAGGAGACTTCTCCGCGGGGTAGGAGAATCATCTTCTCCACAGGGAGGTCCTCGTCGGGTTTTCGATCATTCTCCTCCGCTTATCGTTGGCCAGTCCAGCGACGAAAGCGAGAGGATGAAGGAAACCAAAGTATCCACGCTGAGATTAAGTAAACCACAGATTCATGCACTAAAAGCTGCCGCCAACAATGGTCGGAGTTATAATGCCAAACCGCGAGACTATACCAGGTACGAGTAGGGGTGTATACGGATGGAATCCAGTCAAATATCATATTTTCTATTCCATTCAAATTTCACTATATATATATTGGAATTCATATTCTTATTGGATTTATTTGAATTCAGGTACGAGGTGATAACCGCCCACATATGGAGGTGCGCATGCAAAGCGCGAAGCCATAAACCCCAACAGCCCACGAATTTATGCTTCTCTGTCGATATCCGCAGGCGAATGGAGCCTCCATTGCCAGATTCGTATTTCGGTAATGCGGTCGTTGACGTGGTGATCCATGGCGGCGTCTCGGGGGAGATTATCTCCGGGCCACTACAAGACGTGGCTTCTAAAATACGTGAGGCAATCGATGGTGTAACCTCGGAGTACGTGAACTCTTCAATAGATTTTTATAGAAATGAAGTGGATGTGATTAAGAGGCAAGAATTATTAGGAGTCTTGTTTGGTGGGAATCCAAATCTGAGCGTTATAAGCTGGGTGGGTCTTCCGATTCAGGGACTCGATTTTGGGTGGGGGGAAGAGATTCATATGAGCCCTGGAAATCATGACTGTGATGGGGACGTTTTGATCCTTCCAGGTCCAAACGGAATTGATGGGGACGATGGGTCATTGCTGGTTGCTGCATGTTTGCAAGTTGATCACATTCAAGATTTCAATAAATATTTCTATCAAGATATCAACAATTTGTGAAGGAGACGGTACAATCGTTATATCGTGCACCAGGGTGCACAATGCAATGCGCACCCTGCCCAAAACGATATTGTTTTTAATGTTAAGATTTTATATGTATTATGTTAAGACTTTATGTGTATTATTTATTATGTATTATGTATTATGTATTATGTTAGATTATGTGTATTATGCTATGAGTTTATATGTATTCTACTATACAATTCTGTACATTCGAAATAAGGGATTTTTTTAAAGAAGTTAACGACAGAAACGAGAAATGAAATTTCTAAAAAAAAAAAAAAAAAAAAAAACAGATACAAAACGACGTCGTTTTGGCCAGGGCGCACAATGAGAACTTGTGGACATATCCAAACCATTGATATGCAAGATTTGATGGATGAGAAATCCAAGTAAAAAATGAGCGAGGTCATTTTTATATATATTACAAAGTTTTGTTTATTTTCAACCGTTGAATAGTCACGCACTTAATTTGAAAATGTTAATAGTCAAAGACCAAATGTGATACAAATTGAATAGTCATGCACCTAATTTGAAAATTTTATTAGTCAATGACTAAAATTGATACATGTATTATAGTCGAGGGACTAAAAATGATATTTTCTCTATTTATAAATTCTCTTATACAGTTATGTGTTTTGACTTAAAAACACGATTTATACTCTAGAAGTTCGTAATTTTAATACTAAAAATATACAATTTATACGTCGTTTAGGACCAGGATCCACCTTGCAAGATGGACCATGGTCCTTGGTATTACAACTCAAATATCTGTTGTTAACAAAGTTAAAAAGATATTTAAATAAATGATAATTGGGAAGAATGAATAGCATATATTAGAACGGAATAAAATGGCTTTTTAGAATAATACTATGTATATTCTATTTTAAATTTTGTACTCCCTTCTGATGTGACATGTTTTTTTTTTTTTGAGTACTATTGACTCTGTTACAATATAGTATTTGTTCATAATTACTTTCTCAACCTACTAAGACGCAAAAAGTCAATACCATCTCAGTGGAGACTCAGAGCATAACCTCTTATATGGGAAAACAACTTGGTGCCTTGACCACAAGGTCTTTGGCATGTGACAGGCTTTAATTTTTTTTTTTTTTCCTCTTATATGGGAAAACAACTTGGGGCCTTGACCACAAGGTCTTTGGCATGTGACAGGCTTTAATTTTTTAACCTCTTATATGGGAAAACAACTTGATTTTTTTTTTTTTCCTCTTATATGGGAGAACAACTTGGTGCCTTGACCACAAGGTCTTTGGCATGTGACAGGCTTTAATTTTTATTGTAGTATCTGTTCATATACTTTCTCAACCTACTGAAACACAAAGAACCAATAACGCCTCCACTGAGGCTCGAACTTATAATCTTCCAAATGGAAGTCCAACCCGGATACCATTGGACCATATAGTCCTGGTGTGACAGGTTTTAATTATTATTATAAAATAAAAAGTAAATCATAAGTCCTTAATGAGTGGCGTACATCTTTGATAAATAATTCAATTCTTGTTAATGTCCTCTTTGTTAAAGCTGTTGCACATGATAAAAAAGTGAGTTAAAATTTGTATTTATTATTTTATTATAATAAAATCATTACATGTGAAAGTTGCACGTGATAAAAAATGAGTTATAATTTTTATTTATTTTTAATTATAATAAAATTATAATATGTGACAGAATTTAAATCTCCAGACCAATTGTCCCATTCAAAAAAGGTGTCTATAATTTAGTGGGAAATAATTAGTCATTGTATTCGACGGAACCTGGGTGATCTATCCATGACCAGGATGAAGCTTGGGTGAAACTAAGTGGAGGTCCGAACCGACTGATGTTGAAGAATCAGCGATGAGTTGTGGTTAGGGGTGAAATGCCACTCGAATCCAGAGCTAGCTGGTTCTCCCCAAAATGCGTTGAGGCGAAGCAGTTGACTGGACATCTAGGGGTAAAGCACTATTTCGGGCCGGGCCGCGAGAGCAGTACCAAATCGAGGCAAACTCTGAATACTATATATGACCCCAAAATCACAGGGGTCAAGGTCGGCCAGTGAGACGATGGGGGATAAGCTCCACCGTCGAGAGGGAAACAGCCCGCATCACCAGCTAAGGCCCCTAAATGACCGCTCAATGCTAAAAAAGAGGCAGGGGTGCAGAGACAACCAGGAGGTTTGCCTAGAAACTCTAGGCACACCAATTTTTATTTATTTATTTATTTATTTATTTTTATTGGTGAGTAGACTTGTCATTTTCTTACTTTTATTATAAATTATATCATGGATCAAGGTTCTCCATGTTTATTGTGCACCTTAATTTATATTATGTACTTGCAGTTGATATGTTATGTACATGTTTTAATCTTATTCTATATTCATAATATTTGAGTAGCAAGTAATGACCTGAAAATATATAACATGTTAATTGTAAATATATAATCTGAACTAGAATTCAAAATTCACATCGTGAACGCTAATCTATAATATAATGATTCAACTTTTATCGTTACTTCCCTAATAGATTGAGGGAAAATTTGCATTTTTTATCCCTTAGTTATAAGATAATTGTAGAATTCGTCTCTACTTGTTAGTCGTGCTTATTTCTCACCCCTAAGTTATAACTGACGTTACAAATTTCGTCATTTTTCTAAACATAAAAGGATGAAATTTGCAACGCCAATTATAACTTAGAGTGACAAGAACTGAGCACACTCAATAAATATGAACGAATTATACAATTGCCTATAACATATGAATGAAAAGTGTAAATTTTCCTAAATTAGGAAATAAGAAGATAAGTGCAGGACTAGCAATCGTTATATCGTGTGCCAGGGTGTACAATGTATTATGTGTTCTGCCCAAAACGACGTAGTTTTTATGTTAAAATTTTATGTGTATTATGTTAAGAGTTTATGTGTATTATATTAAGAATTTATGTGTATTATGTATTATGTTAGATTATGTGTATTATGTTATGAATTTATGTGTATTCTATTATACAATTATGTACATTCGAAACAGAGAATTTTTTATTTTATTTTATTTTATAGAACTTAACAGTAAAAACGGGAAACGAAAATTAAAAAAAAAAAAAAAGAAAATACAAAATGACATCGTTTTGCATATAACACATAATGCATTGTGCGTCCTAATGCACGATATAATTTGCCCAGGACTAGGCCCACATTCATCATTTGCCGACAAAGCAGCTCGATAATGGCCTTACCAATGTAGGCCCATAAGAAATGCAGCGAGTGTGCGATATAGTTTAACATTTGTACTTAGACCCATACTCACCTAAATGGGTCGTTATATCGTGGATCGCGGTTAAAACGGAGCCGTTTCTTTAGGTAAAGAAATGGTGCGCAGTTAGTGTTAACGAAGTGTACATTTTTTTGTATGTTAATTACCAACTAATACTACAGTATATCTAAACCGACACCGTCTCACATATTATTTTTATATTATCAAATGAAACTGCAGTTATATACTTATATCAAAATGGTACTATAGTTGTGGTGAAATGAAACTGCAGTGTATATAAAATGAATCTGAATAACTTTTCACATATTTGAGTGTATATTGTACAATGAAGCTGTAATTATATCAAAATGATCATGTAGTTGTGTTTTTATAAAACTATAGTGTATATAAAATAAAATTAAATAACATTTCCACATATTTGAGTCTATAAATATCGAATGAAACTGTAATTATATCAAAATGAAACTGTAGTTTTGTTGAACTGAAACTTCAGTGTATACAAAATGAAATTGAATAGCAGAATTACTTTTTGCGAAAGGGTGCAGAACGACGGGAAACGAATGTTATTTGTTTTCATTAAACAAAACGACGTCGTTTTGATGCGCGGTGCATAATCGATTATGCACCGTGGTGCACGATATAATTTGCCCACCTAAATTTCCAAATCTAGCCTGGGATTAAATGCATTTTGAACTAGGTGAACCAACTGGGCAAATTATGCTGTGCAATCGTGTGCACATGAATGGTGCACACTGTTCTATGTTTATAATTACTGAACTATATATTTATAATTATAAAGTTATATATTCATAATTATTGAACTTCATATTCACAACTATTGAACTCTATATTCACAATTACAGAACTCGATGTTCATAATTTTCGATGTTCATATTCCCAATTGTTGAACTTTGTATTCACAAATTACAAAACTATATGTTCATAATTTGATAACTATACAGTTTAGAAATTATTAATCTACAGTACAGAAATTATGAATCTATAGTACAGATATTATGAATCTGCAATATAAAAAGTATGAATCTACTATATTTAAATTATGAATCTACGGTTTAGAAATTATGAATCTACCGTATAGATTTTATGAATCTACAGTATAGAAATTATGAATCTATAGTATAGAAATTATGAATTCAATTCCGTGTGCACCTTGCATGGTGCACACGGTTGCACAGCATAACGATCCAACCAACTTAACACCAGCGAATAAAGATTATTTGTGTTTGTTTGTTTAGATTTTTAAAATGTTCGTATACGTGTTGTTTATTAAAATTTTAGAAAATTTTGTTTGTGTTCATTTGTTAAGCATTTGCTAGTATTCGTTAACATTTTCGAACACGTTCACGAATGATAACCAAATTATAAACACATGTAAATGTTTATCGTTTTGCGTTTTCTCTCTCTCTAGACACGGAACGATAACTTTTATCAAAAATTCAAAATCTAATCGGAATAAGAACTGAGAAGAAGACAATTTATAATTGGTAGGAACGTTGGAGTGGTAAGAAAAATATATAATTAAAATTTAAAAGAAATTAGGAAAAATTAAAGTAGTATCTTAAAATTTAAAAAGTAAAATAAAATAAATTGTACTTAAATGAGTTTGGTCATGAATAATTTTAAACGAACACTAAACAAGCACGTTCCTAAACATTATTAAACGAACATTAAACGAGCATGTTCATGAACATTATTAAACGGATACTTACGAATGCGTTCACGAGCTCTTAGCAAATGGACATACAAATGTTCAGACTATGTTCTTTTATTAAACGAGTTCTAAAATTTGCCCATTTATGTTTGTTTACATTAATACATGAACATAAACGAACACTTACCGAACATGAACACGAGTAGTTTATCAAAAACTTTATTCAGTAACGCCCCTAACTAAAACAATTGAGTTTCATGACTATATCGATAATAGTTTTTTTTTTTTTTTTTTTTGGTATACTATTGACTCTATTATATTACAATGTATTTTCTGTTCTATACTTTCTGTATCTATTGCAGCACAAAAATTCAAGACCTCACCACCGGGGTTCAATCCTGTGACCTTCCCTCAATGGGAGCCACAGAGGTGCTATCCGAGCACAAAGTTCTTGGCATATCGATACTAGTTATTAACACTTGCAATATGCGATAAAAAAAAAAAAAAAACTCAATGAATAAAAAAATAGTGAAAATTATATAATCAAAATAAATGTAAAATTATATGATCTTATAAGACTTAATACCAGCCAAGGTCCCTCGAGTTTGGTGATTTGTCACCTATCGTCCTAAACTTTCAGTTGTCTCAGAGTAGTCATCCGAGTTTGTAATTTTGACCTTCTGTGATCCTTCCGTTACTATCTCACGCTTGCACCGTGAATTCCAGAGGTAAAATGGTAATTTCTCGTTGTTTGTTGATTGTTAAAGATAAAATACATATTTAATTAAAAAAAATACACCCGCCAGAGACGAAGAAGCTAGACTTCTTCGGTAGGGTCCCTTCGTCTCCTTGCCAGAGACGAAGGTACCTTCTTCATCTCCGGCCATGGAGATGAAGGTCACTTGGTATTCATGGCCGGAGACGAAGAGGTACCTTCGTCTCCAGCGGGTGTTCTTGTTTCTTTTTTTGTTTTGTTTTTTGTTTTGTTTTTTGTTTTTGTTTTTTAATTTTAAATATTTATTTTATTTAAAATTATTATAAAAACTAATTAATTTTTAAATTTGATAACCGCCACTCCAGGTAAATAAGTCATTTTAGGTTAAATTGTCTAGGTTTGTGTTGTTCAGGGACCCAATTGTATTTTTTAAAGTTTGATTGCCTAATTGTAGTTTGGTGTGCAGTTTAATGGCCTATTTGACCCAATCATTTTCAGTGCATGTTTTGGTGTTGTTTAGGGATCCCAAGTCATTTTCAGTGCATTTTTTGTGGTGTTCGGAACTTGATGAAAGTTTTTTTTTTTTTTTTTTTAATACCATTGACTCTATTACAAGGTAGATCTGTTCTATACTTTATCAATCTATTGCAATCCAAAGAGTCAGCCCAAAGAACTACTCTAAATAAGTATTTCTAGCTTTAAAAATCAATGAACAACGAGAAACTACTCGAGCGATCTTGACTGAGAAAAAATTATAATAGATAATATAAATAATCAATAAGTTTTGTATAATTAAAAAATATATAAAACTAGAAATAATTTATAAATATACGTTAAAGTAAACACAATGTATAAGTTTTTATATTTAGCGGCATTATTTAATGATGTGAACAACTTAGGGAGAAAAAGAAAAAGAGGGACACATTTGGAAAGAATTTATGAGTGTCGAAAAAAAAAAACTATCATGAACAAGTTAACACTAAATTTATGGGATAAAAGCCTTTCAAATGAGCTGCAAGTATTGTAGTTGCACACGTCAGTTACCTTTTTTTAAATATTATTGCCACAATGCATAAAATTTTTGCGATTTACTTATTTATTTATTTTGGGATAATAAGCCTTTCAAATGAGCTGCAAATATTGTAGTTGCGCATACATCCACTTTAACTACTTCACACTCTAATGGTTAGCCAAGCACTTTGTGCTCAAATGACATGTAATGACTCTTCTATATGAGAAATTATGAGATTGAGCCTCAATACAGATACTACAATGTAATAAAGTCAATAACTTCAAAAAAAAAGAAAAAAAGAAAAAAAAAAAACACTCTAAAGTACATGCCAAATGCATTTCCACGTACACATTTTAATTTCTTCCACACAAAGGAGAGTGGCAAATTATTCTGTGGACCTGGATCCACTTTGCAAGGTGAATCCGGATCTAAAATACACAATTTATATATTAAATGTTCATAATTTACATATTGAATATTCACAATTTTATATACTGAATGTTTACAATTTACATACTGAATGTTCACAATTCAAATTGTGAACATCTACTATACTAATAAGAGCCCAAGAGAGTTAGGCCTATAATGGGTAGAAAAAATGGCGGTCAAATTTTTTAATCAAATGAATGTCTCAGATTATAATTTTTCCTTTAAGATTTCCTAATTTATCCTTAATAAATATGATTATCCGTTGACTTTTTCGATAAATATTATCTTTTTCGTTATTTCTGTTAGTTCACCGTTAACTTACTCATTGATTTCAATAAGAAAGGTTTTAGGTTCGGACCTCATCTCAATCAAAGTTGGCATAATTAGTACTCTATTTTACTCTTATTAAATTAAATAATAATTTAGTAGCTACAACAAAAAATAATACATATGCATTTCTTTAATTTAGAATTATGTGTCTACAATGTTTTTATTCAAAAAAAATTATTCATGATCAATAAATTTAATAAGAGAAATAATTTCATTAGTTATATTGTCTTTATTTTTCTCCAATATAAAAGTTCTTTACATTCAAATTCATCAATTGATTATATTCGCTACATTGTCCTTACAATGTCTTTATTAAAAAAATTATTTATTATCAATAAATTAATTAAGAGAAGTAATTTTATTAGTTATATTGTCTTTATTTTTCTCTAATGTAAAAATTTTTTACATTCAAATTCATCACTTGATTATATTCATTACATTGTCTATTATCTTTTTTGTGCACTATTTTTTAAATTAAATATCAAAGTTATAATACAAAATTAAATAATACTATATATTTATTTACCAAGTATTTTATTAATACCATGAAAAAATAAAATAAAATATAATTAATAAAGCCAATCATATTAACTACTTGAATGATTTGTTGACAAATGAAAGAGAGTATTTAAATCACACAACAAATTGAAGTGAGAATTATCTCGCAATGTCCATGTTTGACAATCAGCAGTTAGCGGATTATATTAGCGGATTTGACCAGCGAATTATATCAACGTTTGATAGAAAGATATTTGAAAAAATTAGCTGTTTAGATTAACATGTAAAATGACCTAAGTGTATAATAATAATAATAATAATAATAATAATAATAATAATAATAATAATAATAATAATAATAATAATAATAATAATAAAATAAATAAAATAATAATAATAATAATAATAATTGTTTTAAAAAATAAAAAAAAATAAAAAATATAATTAAGCCAATCATATTAACTACTTGGAGGATTTATTGACAAAAAGAGTATTCAAATCACATAATAAATTGAAGTGGGAAACTACCTCGTGTTTGATAATAGGCAGTTAGCTCTTCAATATTAGTATATATTTAATATTTTATGCACTAATTTTTATTTGCTCTCCCTTATGTCCCGTATTTGGTTTCAACCATACCTATACAATTATTTTATTGACAATTATAATCAATCTTGACTATATTATCTTGCATTTGTAAACTTAGAATTACCTATTTAAATACGCAAATTCAATATTCAATTATTTATGCATGAACAATTCTAATTTAATCTTGTCTTGATATACCTTAAAGTACTTATTTAAAAAAAATATTGGACATTATTCCAATCACTCAATGCGCATAAAAAATCTATTATACTAAATAAAAGAGAGAACTGTGCCACTAAAATTAAGAATGGGAGAGCATCTTGTCGCAAAACATGCATCGTGGATGATAGAGTACGTGGAGGCTGCTGCATGGTGGTGAGTGGATTTGAGCCATATTCTAACAATCTCCACCTTGGATTAAATTCATTGTAGGAATTAACAATTAGAACAACCGACTAAACTCAAGCATTGCTTGAACTTAGCAATAGGAAGAGCCTCAGAATAGCAAGATGGATCACCATCAACCTACTATGTGACTGAAAGAGCACAAGCAATCAAGTTGATTTCGTCATCAATAGCATACCTAGCAGGTTTTTTAGTTGTGTTCCTAGGACGATCCATAGCAATGGAATACTCTCGTTGTGGCTCGACGAGAGGTGTTGGCTAGTAGATGCATCATCTTTAGTATTACCATCGGTGGTAGTAATACTATTAATAAGCCTGAACTCAAACTCCACCTTCTCACCATTACTCTGCGTCTCATCTGTACTGGAAACTTTTCCAGAAGAAAGTAGTGCATTTTTGTCAAAAGTGATATCTTGACTCAGAATGATTTTCTGAGAATCAGGAGACCATAGATGATACCCTTTTGGCTCAGAGGCATAACCAAGGAAAATGCATTTGACAGCTCGAGGGTTTAATTTACCCGTACTGGAATGAGCATAAGCAGGACATCCAAAAACTCTTAAGATAGAGTAGTCAACATGATTACCTGACCAAACTTCCTCTGAAATTCTAAAATCAAGGGATGAGTGTGGAGATCTATTTACCAAATAGCAAGCAGTAGAAACGGTCTCGGCCCATAAATCACGCCATTTTCATAACCCAGCATTAGAGAACATACAACGAGCTCTTTCCAATAGAGTCATATTCAAACGTTCGGCAACACCTGGGGTTTACCAGGCAAGGTCTTGTGCCTGGCAATTCCATTTGCCGCACAGAAGTCATTGAAATTTGACTCACAGAACTCCAAGCCATTGTCTGTCCTGAGCTTCTTGACCTTTTTTTCCTCTCTGAATCTCAACACGGATTTTCCACTTCTTGAAAATAGAAAAGCCTGATTTTTATGTTTTAAGAAAGAGACCCAGACTTTACGAGAGAAGTCATCAATAATAGACATAAAATATCTACAACCTCCCATAGACTGGAATTTAGTCGGCCCCCATAAATCGGAATGTATATATTCCAATACATCTTTGGTACGGTGTGTAGTAGTAGAGAAACTAACCCTCTTTTGTTTCCCAAAAACACAATGTTCACAAAATTATAATTTACCCGTACCTGAACCAGCAAGGAGGTCTTTTTTTGCTCAGGAGATGCATGTCTTTCTCACTCATATGCCCAGACGCATATGCCATAATTGAGTGAGATCCCCATCAGACATCAATGAAGATACCGCTACTGAACCTGTCACAGTACTGCCGTGCAACACGTACAAGCTTCCGAAACAAGAAGCTTTCATGAGAACAAGAGAGTATTTTATTACTTTCAAAACTCCACCTTCAGCTATGTACTTGCACCCTAGAGATTCCAAGGTGCCCAAGGATATCAGATTGCGTTTCAAATCAGGAATATACCGAACATTAGTAAGAGTCCTGATAACGTTATCATGAGTTTTAATCTGCACACTTCCAATTCCACTAACCTTGCATTGGGTATCATTACCCAGCAAGACAACTTCACCATCAACCGGTTCTAGAGAGACGAACCAGTCTTTGTGAGGACACATGTGGAATGTACAACCAGAATCCAGCCCACTCGGTTTCGCTCTGTTTGCAACCAGAGCTAACAAATAACATAACATCACCTTCTGAATCACTTTCAAAAACTAACACTAGCTCCAGCGGACTTCTTTTCTCTCTCTTGCTTGTTCTTCAACTTGAAGCATTCAGTCACATCATGACCCTGCTTCTTGCAGTACTTACAGGATTTGTTAGACTTACGTCCTTTGGACTTGGATCTAGATATTTTATTGCTATTGTTAGACCCCTTACGGTCAAGCCTTCACCTTTGTCCTTAGACTTAATTTCAAAGTCAGACTTTTTTTTGGACAATAGGTTTGACATAACATTGTCGAAAGTAAGGGTATCACTATTATTACCATGCAGCATAATTTCTTTGAAATGCTTGTATGATTTAGGGAGAGAGACAAGCAATAAAACAACACGATCCTCATCTTCAATTATGACATCAATATTCCCCAAGTCCAATAAAATAGAATTTAATTCATCCATGTGAGATTTAATAGAAGTACCTTCCGTCATATGGATTGTGTACAGATGTTCCTTCAGGCGTAGCGTGTTAGCCAGAGTTTTGGCCATGTAAAGCGTATCCAGCTTGGACCATAAATCTGACGCAGTCGTCTCACTTACTACCTCACGTAGAACATTTTTAGACAGGCACAAAAGAATGGTTGAACGTGCCTTGTCTTCCAAATCTTCCCAAGCTTCATCTGTCATTGTAGCCGGTTTCTTCTTCTTCCCAGCTAGCATTTTCTTCAAACCGTTTTGAGTTAAAACGGCTTCCATCTGAACCTTCCAGATAGAAAAGCTAATTTTCCGTCGAACTTCTCGATATCGAACTTGGTAACAGTCGACATCTTTGAAAATAATTCTCAATTAAACCGCACTGATACCACTTGTTAGGAATATAGCGGAATAATGCGGAAGCTAAGAATCGAAAATTAAGAATTATAGAAGTTAAATAATAGGAGAAATGTATAAATGAAGAAAATTATATAAATGACAAAATAAGAAATTGCTAAATTGGGATAAGATATAATAAATATATATATATATATATATATATATATATATATTAATCTAAAGAGAATTACAAATATCTAAAAACATAATAAGTGTGAATGAAAATTATACCCCTGATTTATGTTCGTTTTGTCCGTTTAGTTTTTTTGTACATTATGCTATAAAGGTTGTACATTAAAATATTTTGGACAAACATACCCCTACCGTTATAACTTCTTTTATCTTTTTCACTATTATTACCATGCACATGCATCCATCATATATTTTCTTATCTTCTTCATTAATAATAATAAATAAACATTATATATTTGAGTTATATGTTAATTATTACATAAAATATAAATATCAAATTTATAAAAATGATTTACATTATTATTATTATTATTATTATTATTATTATTATTATTATTATTATTATTATTATTATTATTTAGAATAATTTAAATATCTAAAATTTAAATAAATTTAAAATTTTTAATATAATGTATTAATATTGTGCACCTATTTTTTACAAATCGTCCATAAAAAAAGTACTAGTCTAATATATAAATTGTGTATTTTGACTCAAGGTGAACCTGGGTCCTTGGCATAACTATTGCCTTTAAATACAACCAAGAATTATTCAACTTCTAAGTAGAAAACAAAAAAAGAAGAAGAAGAAAAGATTATATTGAAAAGAAAGCAAAAATATAATGAAGGTGAATGTTAAGAGGTCTTATGTAGTTAAACCATCGGAGCCAACATGGAGTGGGCTTCTCTCCTTATCCGAGCTTGATCAGCTCGGAACCTTGATGCATGTTGAAACCCTCTATTTCTACTCTACTCCTTCCACATTATCCCCAGACGCCATTATCGACACCTTGCGACTCTCTCTCAGCAAAGTCCTGGTGCATTTTTTCCCCTTGGCCGGTCGCCTGAGCTGGACTCTTGCCGGCGGCGCCGGCCGCAGCTCACCCCTCGCGCTCAACTGCAACGCCGCTGGCGTTGTCCTCGTAGAGGCGGAATCCGATGCCGTGTTGGCCGATCTTGGGGACTTCTCGCCCTGCCCCGAGTTAAACCACTTGGTTCCTAGCGTAGACTACAGCGATGATGATCGTATCCAGGATATTCCCTTGTTCGCGGGGCAGCTCACTAAGTTCAGATGTGGAGGGATTAGCCTTGGGTTTGCGATATCTCACGTTGTGGCTGACGGACATGGTCTCTGCCATTTTCTGTCGGAGTGGGCTAATCTTGCCTCCGGGAAACCATTGGGCTCCGCCCCTTTTCATGACCGCAGACTTCTCCGCGGCGCAGGAAAATCATTATCTTCTCCACAGGGAGGTCCTCGTCGGGATTTCGATCATTCTTCTCCGCTTATCGTTGGCCAGTCCAGCGACGAAAGCGAGAGGATGAAGGAAACCAAAGTATCGACGCTGAGATTAAGTAAACCACAGATTCATGCACTAAAAGCTGCCGCCAACAATGGTCGGAGTTATAATGCCAAACCGCGAGGCTATACCAGGTTCGAGGTGATAACCGCCCACATATGGAGGTGCGCATGCAAAGCGCGAAGCCATAAACCCCAGCAGCCCACGACTTTATGCTTTTCTGTCGACATCCGCAGGCGAATGGAGCCTCCTTTGCCAGATTCGTATTTCGGGAATGCGGTCATTAACGTCGTGATCTTTGGCGTCTCCGGGGAGATTATCTCCGGGCCACTACAAGACGTGGCTTGTAAAATACGTGAGGCAATCGATGGTGTAACCTCGGAGTTCGTGAACTCTTCAATAGATTTTTATAGAAATAAAGAGGACGTGATTAAGAGGCAAGAATTAGGAGACTTATTTGATGGGAATCCAAATCTGAGTGTTATAAGCTGGGTGCCTCTTCCGATTCAGGGACTGGATTTTGGGTGGGGGGAGGAGATTCATATGAGCCCTGGAAATAATTTCTGTGATGGGAACGTTTACATCCTTCCAGTTCCGGACGGAATTGATGGGGATGGGTCATTGCTGGTTGCTGCATGTTTTCAAGTTGATCACATTCAAGATTTCAATAAATATTTCTATGAAGATATCAACAATTTGTGAAGGAGACTGTACCCAATCGTTATATCGTGCATCAGGGCTACAATGCATTGTGCCCCCGGTCCAAAACGACGTCGTGTTTATGTTAACTGTTTATGTGTATTATGTTATGAGATTATGTGTATTCTGTTATGAGTTTATGTGTATTGTGTATTATATATTATCTTAGATTGTGCATGTCTATTATGTATTATGTTAGATTGTGTGTATCATGTTATGAGTTTATGTGTATTGTACTATACAATTCTGTACATTCGAAACATGTGATTTTTTTTAGAAGTTAACCACAAAAACACAGAACGGAATTTCTAAAAAAAAAAAAATAGATACAAAACGAGGTCGTTTTGACCAGGGCGATATATATATATATATATATATATATATATATATATATATATATATATATATATATATATATATATATATATATATATATATATATATATATAGAGAGAGAGAGAGAGAGAGAGAGAGAGAGAGATTCAAAATTATCCACACGGCTTATGAGTGTTATTTACATAAGGATTTTATCAAAAATATCAAACAATTAAAAATTTTAAGTATTCAATTCTTTTCATTTTTCTGCTCATTTTCTAGAAAATGAACCAAACACACAAAGACAGTTTTATGTTGCGTAGCCAAACACCGGAAAGGAAAATATTTTCAGGAAAATGACTCATTTTTCAGAAAACATTTTTCAGAAGTCATTTTTCTATTTTCCAAACCGAACCTAAATGCAATGCAACCCTAATGACATAATGCAAAGTAAATTTTAAGATTGCTTAAACTATTTTAACTTACTTTTAATTTCAGTCCCATATATAGATTTTGTTTGATGTGTTAAACATCGTGTCAAATAAAATAACCCCTTACAAATTGAACTGAATTATGGATATATAATTCTTTATGTTTATTAATAATTTATGTATTGATTATTCTCAAATATAAATAGAGATAACTGCGCTACACATACATAACGTACAACTATATCAAACTCTACCTTCTAGTAAAGTTTGAAATTCGGACTAATATGTTTAAAGATAAGTTACATATTTTTTTGATAATAAAATTGAAATCAAATTTTATCTGTTATTATTCGTGAGATTTTCTATGGTAGCTAGTGATGGTATCAAGTATATTTAAATTTATCATACTTAGCTTAAGTGTACCAACTATCAACATCAATGTTAAATGTGTGCCCAATACAACTTAATTGATACATCATATTTAGTTATATTCGCCACTATCAACATCAATATTAATCATTATTGTAGAAAAACTTTTATTCATTCTTTCTAATTTTTACCTCTATGACCAGTTGAGCTGACCATGCAAGTAAAATCTTTCATTCATAAATATAGTGAGAAACGTCGTTCATGAACACAATTAAACGGATCCCTCAAGTTGAATCTAAACATGTATGGATGGAGCTAATTAAGAAAGGAGACACTGCGGGATTTGCATGGCAACTCGATCATTGGATTCATGATTACAATACATGCAATAAATCCGATTGATGGTCCCTAAAGTTTAGCTTAGTTGGTTTATCATCACCTGATTTAAAGATCATAACTTGAAGCAACAATGTGAAGTTTGAATTTCAATGGAAGAATTGATCCCACTAAAAACGTGTATGATCTGAATTGGATTTCTGCAGTCTCTCTCTCTCTCTCTCTCTATATATATATATATATATATATATATATATATAGTTAATTTTAGCGGAGGTTCAATTCATTATCTTTAGTGACAATTCCAAATTTAGTCTAGACTATCATTTTTGCCATGTATGTAACACCCTAGATTATTATATTTTGAACACGTACTTTTTGTCCTTTTGATGAATTTTTCAGTGAAATCCTATTTTAAGCAATGATATTTTAGTCTCAATTTTTTTCCAATGAGTTAATTTCAACGAAGGTCCCTTGTCTTTTGTGGCAATTTCAAATTTAGTCATAGACAATAATTTTTGTCATTTAACAATCAAGACTTATCATATTTTGAATATTTTTTATTTTTTCGATGACTTTTTTAGGTGAAACTTTATTTTAGGTAAGGACATTTTCTAAAAACTCTCCCTTACAGAAGTGCAATAACGAATAGTTTTTAATTTCTTTAATTTTTATTGTTGCTCCCTTCTTTAATTTTTAATTAATATTGATGGGTGTTTTGGAGAAAGTTGTTCTAAAAACTTTAATTGTTCACACTAAAAGGTCTAGTAGAGAAATAACTTATAACAACGAGAAACATCATCATCAAGATTGAAGACTCAAGACTTGTAGTATAAATTAAGAGTTAATTCCACCAAAAGTCCTCCCATTATCATGGTCTTTCATATTTGGTCCTCATCTTTTAATTTGGATAAAAAATACACTTAACTATCAAAATCTTTCCATCAAAGATTCTTCCGTCAACTTAGCCTCAGTTTCACATTAATTTTGGGTATATTAGTCATTTCAAAGCACGTGTGTCTTCTATCCTCACTATACGACTCTATATTGCGCACGTTCTCCTTCTTTCTTCCTTAGACCCGCCACCACCACTAGCAAAACCATCACCGCTAGTGGCACCGCAATTTCCCACGGGACTTCTAATTTCGTGGATGCAAGTGGATGAAGAAGCTGGACATAGAGGCCGAGCAATGCAATTATCGATCTTTCCCCCGACGAGTTCACGTGAGAGATTTCCAACGGGGTGTCGGACGGTCACCAATCGTTGATGAATGCTTAGAGAGGAACCCAGTTGTTCAATAGTACTTGAGTCGCCTGCTTTTGAGGGAGAAGAAGAAGATGAAGAAAAGGAGACAGGAAAATGGGAAGAGTAGCATTAGTACATATGAAGAGAAGAGTCAGAGGTTGAAGAATATAACATCAACGTTTAAAGTGGAAGAAGGTTAGTTATTCAATATACCTTGTATTCTTTTGTATTATTGTCACTACAAGCTAAGGTTCATGCAATTGTGCTTCTTTTATGAATTAGCAGTAGCTTTAGACAAGAAGTTGTGCATGCAGGATGATACTAGTGAAGTTTCATAACATTTTCTTTATAGTTTAATATCACTTATGAGAGTACATGATGGTTGAATATGAAAGTGTTTATTACGTATATACATACTTTCTTTTGGAACTTGAACCCGAATCTCAATCTCCTTGATGTGTTTCTGCCAGAGGGAGTGGAAGACTCGAAGTACTAGAGGTCGAAGGCCAGGAAGAACTAGACCTCGGAGAAGAAGACGTAGTCGCGCTTCTTGGCGATAGCTCTCCTCGTCGGCCCGTCGAAAATTCATGACAGAGAGGTGTTGTTCCGATCCAGGTGGTCATAGGAGATGCTGGTTTGGAAAGTGCAAAATTGGAATCACTTAGGGAAGTGCGGTGCCACCGGCGGTGATGGTTTTGGTATGGCAGGTCTAAGGAAGAAAGAAGGAGAACATGCGCTATATATAGTCATATAGTGAGGAAAGAAGACAAGCATGCTTTGAAATGACAGTTATACCCCTTAACTTAACGTTAAATTGAGTCTAAGGTGACGAAAGGACCTTTCATGGAAAGATTTTGATAGTCAAATGTCTTTTTTGTCCAAATTAAAAGACGAGGACCAAATGTGAAAGATCATGATAGTCGGAGGACCTTTGCTGGAATTAACTCTATAAATTAATATTGCTTCTTTAGGATTATGTTTAATTTTGAGACCTAATTAAGTATGAAGTGGAGAGGGAGGAATATTGGATGTGAAATGCCTTTGCATGAGAGAGGGATATTGGTGCGGGTTATGATGCGGATGAAATTGGGAACTGCTTTTTATAGTTTAAGTCACCTATATGTTGTTGGGAAAATCTACAAAACATTTGAAAGAACTGCTTTTTATAGTTTAAGTCACCTATATGTTGTTGGGAAAGTCTACAAAACATTTGAAAATAATAAATTTTAGGCAGAAGTGTCAAATAGGCACATCTATCACTGCGAAATGTTCAGTTCCCACCACGAACTAAATTAAAGTCTAATAAGCCACACTTACCAGCTAAATTTGTTCGATTAGCTTTTTTTTTTTGCAGGCTGCTAACCGGTTGCCTATTTAATTATTAAAAAATAAAAAAAAATAATAATTAAATAATAAAATAATAAAATAAAGGAATTTCAGCCACCTGCTGTCCTCCTCTGTGAAATACGCAGCCAGGTTGTCCTCGCCGGACAGCCGGTGGCTAAAATTTCTTTATTTTTTTATTTATTTTTTATTTTTTAATAATTGAATAGGCAACCGGTTCTGCAAAAAAGTCAATCGAACAAATTTAGCTGGTAAGTGTGGTTGATTAGACTTTAATTTAGTTCGTAATAGAAATTGAGCACTTCGCAGTAGTAGATAGGCCTATTTGACATTTGTGCCTAAATTTTATCTCATAGAAATGAAACTTATAACCTTATAATTATTAAGTCAATAGCTTGCAGACTAACTTAACTAAGTTGTCATCAGTTTAATTAATTTTTCTAACATATATGGTAGTTGTTTCACCCCGTCAAAGGTTGAATTTGAATGTTTAGAAAAATTAATTAAACTTAGGGACAACTTCAAAGTTGGTTTCACATAGTCAAAGGTTGAATTCAACAATTAACGATTTTTTTTTTTTTTTTTTGAATTCAATTGATCCTATTACAATGTAGTATTTGAAACTTCTCATTTGAGGGATCATAGCAATGTTGCTCGACCACAAGGCCTTTGACACAATTAACGAATGTTAAACTAAAACAATTAAATGCCTCAAATTTAGAAGATAAATAATTCCATAAACTAAAGACAATCACATCACATAACCTCACTTATCTTGCTCTTAGTGAGGCTCAAACAATAATTTGAAAATTAAAATCACAAAAGACAACTTCTTTTTGATACATCTCAACACCTTCCATTTTTTTTTTTTACATTGGAGACATCATTAAATTCTAAGGACTCTTAACAATTTTTCCAGCAATAATGGCAGCTTTGGCAACATCAATAACAACGTCCGCAACCTCGTCAACATTGCAAGTGTTCCCCTTAAATGTCGGAGCCTTAGATTTTTTGACCCTTGTTGCACATCCCAGCAAGTTCTTGTTGCATTCTTCATTTAAATAATTGTCTACAGGTAAAGTAAAATTTTCATTAATTTGCAATCTAACTTTTTAATGAAAATTTTAAATTTTTTAAATAATCGTCTGTAAATAAATTTTAAATTTGAATTAACTCACAATCTGTCAAAGATCTTATGATCAAGTGACATAATTATAACTCTCTTAAATGAAAGGTCATAGGTTCAAACTACGCAAAGATCTTGTGATCAAGTAGCATAACTATAACTCTCTTAAATGGAAGGTTATAGGTTCAAACCCTAATAATTGGACAATGACTATTTGTGTCTCAGAGTGAAAATGTCTATACAACAAAATAATAATAATAAGTGGGGAAGACCATTTCTTAGATCTAATCGGTTGTGTCCTATGTGATAAGTCGTGTTTACCTACAAGGCTAAAAGGTGAAGGCAAAAATACAGAATCAATCAACCTCCCCAAATAATATATTATAAATAATATTGACTACAAAAAGGCTCATCAAGTCGTCCTTTTTCTTTATTCATTACTTCTTCTAATAAAATAAAACATATATCAAAAGACAAAATTACGCTTCCAGTCTTTGAATAATAAGGTGATTGTATTTTTTGTTTTTATTTAATTAATATAAAGTTGCAATAGTATTTCTAATTAGTCATTAAAGTGGCTTATAATCTTTCTGGCGGCTGATATTATTATTTTGTACACAAATCTAAACAACACTAATATAAAAATTGTAGAATTGTATTTTTAGTATAATTTTTTCCTCTAACTCAATATTTAGAGATTGTCATTTACCTATATATTCCTCTTTTTTGAGGTTCAATATTCCCTCTCTTTTATTTATTTATTTATATGTAAACTTAAGTGATCTCAGCTTTAATTTGCTGGATTAATCATAAGTCCACAGAATGTTATTGTACTCTCAATTTTTGTTCTATGCAATATTCTTTTTCTTAATCACATTGCAAAAACTTCTCAAAATCTATACCTATTGAGATGCTCTAACCCATAATCTGCTTTTTTTTTTTTTTTTTTTTTTTTTTTTTTTTTTTTTTTTTTTTTTGTCTAGAGAAGATGCAATAATAAATAGATAAATAATGAACTTACTGCCATTTTGTCCTATGCAATCATCATGCTGCATACAACAAGCATCAAGTGCGTCGCAGGGCTTCTCCCCTGGGCATCCGCTGTACAGAATCCCACAATATTTCCCGTATCTTAAGAATGGAGGCACTTCCAATATTCAACATATATACATTTAAAAATTACAATAAAAAAAAAAAAGAATTAGTAATATACTACTTAATTAAGCTGCAATTAATAAAGAAAATTAAAATCTTGGATAAATTTTCTTATTAATATAATTACCTCCGCAGAACTTGGATTCGCATTTTCTGCTGCATTCTGTGGACTGCAATTAAGAAACAGAAAATTGGAGAAAATATATTATATATATATAATAACTAATTAAACATCTTGAAAATGATATATATGGGAAAGAAATTAAAGAAGATGAGTAGACTGACCAAGGAAAGGCCATCAGAAGCTTGAACCCCAAGGTTAAGGGCAGTAACATAAGAGTTGAGGGATATAAGAACTGCAAATACAAGAAATAGAACTAACTGGGGATGAGTAGCCATTATTATTATTATTGTTGAAGTGAAGGAAGTAGCTAGCTAGTGATGAAGGAAGAATGAAAAATCTGTGATTTATTTATAGTGTGAAGAAAGTGGTGTGGTGTGTGCTGGTTGATGCTGACCAAATCCCAATCACTTTCCACTTTTCCAGTCTTCCATTCCCTTACTTAGCCCTTCCACTTTTGGCCTAGCTGGTAAGTCTTGCAAGGCAAATTAGTGAAATTATATTGTGGGCGATGATAGAGGTTGCAGTGTGGATCATGAATAAATATTCATTTTTAGTATACTGAACGTCCAATTTTTTAATGTACTCAAAGTTAATTCTTAGGTAGTATATCAAGAAAGAGTTCTACTACATGTACTCTCAAATCTTACTCCCTAAATTTTACTCCTTGAAGTGGCGTGGACTGATAAGCTAATTTTTCATGTGGGTCCCAGTACAATTGTCTACATCAAAATTTGTATGTGGGAGTAAAAGTTGGGGGTAGAAAATGGAGTACACAGTATTTTCTACCAGCAAAAAAATAAACTTTTAGTATACAAAAAATGAACATTCAATATATTAAAAATGAGTTTTAAATATACTGAAAATGAACCTTATGTTAGTGATCCAGGAAATAAAGAATCGTTTTGTATTCTTCAGAATAAGTCACCAACTATATATTTTTCCTACATACGGAATAGTTATTCCACAATCAAGAATATATAGTCTATGGAGCATTTGATTCAAATATTGAATTTCAATTTATAATTAGAATCAAATACTTATGATTGTAATATGTTTAAATAGAATTAGTCTCTTTATTTGATAATAATAAGAATTGGAATCTAATAATAGAATAACTAAAGTAGCCAAATAAACATAATATAATAATGATATTAAATTCGGTAGTATGTTACAACTTACAAAAATTTTCAACCATATACCACCTATATATAATGAAATACATAATATCTTTCAGTATGGGGTATCTTTTTCTTTGGAATACTTATTTTATTTTTATTCCTTTATTGGACATATAATACATTAATACATAAAATATAAATCTGCAATTCAATTATCTATTTATTATCCAAAATGAAAACTGATGCCAAAGGCTTCTTGGTGGGTCTAAAAATTAAATGTGAATTCCAATT
This sequence comes from Ipomoea nil, assembly GCF_001879475.1. Lineage (NCBI taxonomy): Eukaryota > Viridiplantae > Streptophyta > Magnoliopsida > Solanales > Convolvulaceae > Ipomoea > Ipomoea nil. The sequence continues at coordinate 175,472 of NW_017617503.1, read as the reverse complement.
TAAAATGACTAAATTTAATCTTTGGCTTTTAAACTGTGCTATTTTTAATCTTAATTTATTCATTGTTTACATTCTTGTGTGGTAATGATATAATTTTCCTGATTAATAGCGATATACTCCCAAATATTTCGGTGCAATAATATGCACTAATGTAATCAAGATTCTCATGTCTGCATAATAGTGGACATTGGCACCAACAAAAGTTTACTCTATCCTTAACTTTATCATGCAACTTGCCAACTTACGATTGTGATAATGACAACTTTAATATAAGACCTTATCTAAAATGGATCACTTTTTATAAAATGTGATTTCATAGAATACATGTAGTTTTAGGTTAAAAATATGTATAAATAGATATTACATTGTAACAGGGTTAATAGTATGTAATTGATTTTTTTTTTTTTAAATAGCTAATCATAAAATGAATGGAATTAATTAAAGAAAGGGCAAAAGCGTATGAGACACTTCTACAAGACTTGGGAGGACTTAAGCATTTAACTTTGTCAAGGTCATAACAAAAATGTTCACATTAATCTTCTAGAATGAAGGGCAACAGTATGGATCATGTCATATCTCATCAAATCAAGTCTTACATAGCTAGAAAATATTAGGTCATTACCTATAATTTAACCTTACCAAAATTTTCCTTACATCCGATTTATATAACTAAAATATAATATCACCAATCTGTTTTTATTTAAAACAAAATCATAATTTTCAAAAAATGTTTTTTTTACCTTTTTTTTTTTTACAATATCATAGATATACTTTGTGTGTTTTCAAAGTATATTATATACTTCGTAAAGTTATACTTTTTTATGTGTATTTCTGATTAAACACGAGGTACAACGTTACAACGTATGTGACATTGCAAAATTGTGCGTATGTGTGTATAAGGAAACAAATTAGGTAAAAACTAGTGTTCGGATGATAATATTACTTTGCAACAATACTAAGTGCATTTTTCCTAAATAAAAAAAAAAATCAGGATAGTCAAGGACTAAATTGTGTGTATTAAATCTAAAAGTAATATTATAATAATCTATTTAATCATATCATATTTATTAGTCATTCAATTAATTTTATTTAAATATTATTGACCAACACAATTAAATTACTTCCTTTTTTATTTTTATCTTTTTTCATTATAAAGTCAATAATACCGTAATAATTAATTTCATATTCATCAAATAGATTTTTTTTTTTTTTTCAAAATATAGGACTTTTACAAGTATAACTATATATGTTGAGTTAAAAATGATATTTTAAAATATTTAATCAATAAATATTTTGTATTTAATACATTTAAATTTGATTTTAATATTGGGTGCAAACCTTCGCACGATGCACATAAAAATAACTAGTGTATATATATATATATATATATAGATATATATATATATATATATATATATATATATATATATATATATATATATATATATATATATATATAGAGAGAGAGAGAGAGAGAGAGAGAGGGATGCACTCAGGTGCAAATAAGTGCCCAGGAAGGAATATGCGAACGAATCAGCTCGCGACACGTGTCCAGATCTAATAACTTAAAAAAAAAAATACGGTGGCATTTTCGTAAATAATTGAACATCAAAGTGCAAGTAAAATCATTTACAAGTGCACCTACTTTCACCTATAAGTGCATGTAATTTTGCCTTGTTAGCATTCACTTCCCGCAAACATTCATGCACCTGGGTGTGCTTATAAATATAGGTGCAACTATTTATAACTATAGGTGCAAATATTTATAACTATAGGTGTAACTACTTATAACTATAGGTGCACCTATTTTCACCTATAAGTGCATGTAATTTTGCCTTGTTAACATTCATTGATCTGAGTTCACCGGGTAATAATACCCCTGAAAACCACTCGCAAACATTCATGCACCTAGGTGCAACTACTTATAACTATTTGTGCAACTACTTAGAACTATATGTGCAACTACTTATAAATATTGGTGCACTTAATATTGATGCTCAATGTAAATTTTTACTTGCACCTATAATACATTTTACATGTACTTGTAATACATTTTACTTGCACTTCGATGTTTAATTATTTACGAAAATGCCACCGCGCTTTTTTTAAAAAAAATCAGTGTTTCTCATCCATTAGATCTGGACACGTGGACGGACAGAATCCATTCCTATTTCGCGCCTGGGCGAAGCATTCGCACCTGCGTGCGATTTTATACACACACACACACGCTATATCATGTATTACTAGTACTTTCTATGTGTGGTGTGCAAAAATAAATTCTCAACATTAGTACTCAATGTTAAAATTATAACTATAATTTTTTTAAATAATATTTTAGAATTTTTTTAATAATCATAAAATTTATAGTTGTTGAATTCATATTATATATTAAAAAGTATAGTTGATATTTTGGTTAATAATTACGGTATGATTAATAATTGTTAAAGTATTCAAAACAAATAATTGTTAAAGTATGAATCTTAGATATGGTAAATGATTAAATATAATTATGGTAGCATTTAATATATACATATATACTAACCAAAATTTAACACTGTAAGGTAATTTTTTTTCGTTAAAAATGATAGTATAATAATTGTTGGAAAATTTCAAAGGTGGAAATGAATGGGTGGATAGCTCATCATGCGCACTTCATGTGAACAACGCATGTTGCGCTTGGTTGTGGACGGTATACGTCCTTCCACTTTTGTGGAAGGGATGGGGGGAGGGGGGGGGGGGGGCTGCTTACTATAACTAACAGCTCCCAACATCGTTTCAAAACACACCTGACTTCAAAGTTATTTGTTCTATTCTTCTTCTTTCTCCCGTAGTCTGAGCAGTAGTGAGGTTCGCCTACGTGATTGCTAGTGCAAGCTATCCATAGTTGGTCTGTGTAGCCTGTCGAAAGCGTGTCTGGGTTCTAACTGCATCGTTACCGGGCAAATAACGCTTTTAAGGTAGTGTTATTATAACACGGCACAGGTTTTCTTTCTACCATACATCCGTAGTGTCCGTGCTTCTTAAAAGGCTTCCAGATCGTGCGTTGACGTTGCTATTTTCCCCAACAGTTAAAAGCGTTATTTTGCAACAGTCAACCTTTAGCATTATGGCACCTTCTGTCATACCGGATTTATCAAAAATCACCGCGCTTGATGGGAAAAATTACAGCAGTGTTCTCTCCATTTGGTGCTACAAAATATAATCATGAACCTGATTACACTCCGGGTGAAGAATCGAGAGAAAGCAGTCCTGAAATAGATTACATTCCGGGTCAAGAACCGGGTGTAACTCTGATTCAATTTAGAAATGACAATGCGGCAGCCAGAGGATACCTGCTGTCACAAATGAATGACGATTTGTTCGACGTCTATGTCAAACAAGATTCGGCAAAAGTCATTTGGGAATCACTGTAAGAAAAGTACGGTTCCAATGAAACTGAAAATCAAAGTGTCAGAACTGTCTACAACAAAAGGAGTAGAAAAATCAAGAAGTTCAAAGGAAGGTGTTTTACATGCAAAAAGCAAGGACACCGAGCACACCAGTGCTACCATCAGAAGGGCAAAACTAGCAAAAGTCAATCTGACAGAGCAAGATGAGTATTGAGTCTCTTTAAATAAATAGTTATTTTGAGTAACTATATTTGCTCTAGTTCTAAGGGTTCGCATGAAGTATGGTTATCTTAGTACTGAATTCTAGCTGAGCTGTCTAGATTTTGATTACTTAGTAGTACTTATTTCTTTAGTATTTTGAATACTAATGACATTGATTGAAATAATTCGTGCATAGATATTGCTCAAACTTTTTACTAAAATTATTTGTATAAAAATAAGAGCATATATCATAGGTTTCAATTGTAATTTAGTGAGAACATGGAAAAGTCATCATTCTTGAACACTCTGTCTAGGAAGATGGTTTTTAAGTAAACTTCGGTTTCACCACTCGACCTGGGAGTTTTTAAGAAGTAGGGTGTTGATCATGCAGGCTAGTTAAAGCGTCACTTGATCATTACCTGAAATGAGGTTGACTTTCATATGTTGCTAATACAATCAAAGCCTTGCAATAGAAGTTGTTGAAGTACTGCAATATTGATCTGCACCCTATGAATGCTTTATATGAGTTTTAAATTCCTTAAGGGAAGGAAAAAATTGTGCTAGTGGCAACTCTGAAGTCTCATTGTTGAGAGATATTCCGAATAAATATGAACTCGAACATATTCCTTGTGTATGAGATTAATTTCTTATAAGAATATGATGTGAAATTTGTGATTATATTGTTCAACTTCATGTAGCATGTGAACAATATTATTTCTATGGCTTACTAACAATGAGCATTTATGTATATATATTATTTAAACTCTTGGTTGAGTCGTATTGAAATACCTATAATTCCTAGTTAAAGGGTAATTGTGATCAATTGAGATAACCAAGTTTGTTGAAATATCAACTGTTGAGCATGTATTAGGCAGAGTGCGAAGCTTCTATAATGCTCCACAAAGCAAGTCGGCAAAACTCAGTCTACAAAGGAGCTAATGATGGGCACCAAATATCAGTCTGGGTAAGAGATCAAATACATTTGACAAAAATATTTGTAAGTGTTGCATTGTGGGGGTAATAAACTCCATATATTTTCATCAAAAGTTTCTCTGTGGTATTGAGAATAATGATGAAAGAGAATGTGTCATGTTAAACATGAAAATCTCAAGGGATTATTTACGAGTAAACGAAGTACTCGTCAAAGTGCATGTAAGTTTGGTCAAGAGAATCAACTTACTTGAGGGTTAATTATGAGGATTAGTCATTGACTCATTGGAAGGACTTAAAGTCCAAGTGGTAATGAATTCGTGGTGGATCCCACTTCTGTGGTCAAACGAAACCATGAAAAGAGTTACAAAATAGTACACTAGTTGGTCATTCTGACAGTGTGTGTACCTGTGAGGTTGAGCTACAACTCTTAATGAATTCATAACTCTTTGAGAAAGGGTGGTTTTGTTGAGACAAACCTAATGAATTCACCGCATAATGACATGAGTACAAAGTGCTCGTGGTGCCCATAGATACTCTGTAGCCAGTCATGGTGGTCTGCGTTGAGGTAGACTTGACAGAGTTGAAGGTCTATCCTAGAATAGACCTAACAGGGGATATCTCAGGGTCAAGAGTATGACCTCACATATTTTAAAGCGACCAAAGTAAATTAAGTGCGTTAAGTTCAAACTTTGTCTATTCGATGAGTTCAAGATCAAATTCACTCCCGTTTAGAGAAGTACTTAATGTCACTATATGACAGTTCAAGTTTTATACACTGGCATGAAAATTTGTTTTGATCGTTGTCAGGCAATGACAGCATCAGCCTAAGTCCCTTTAATGGTGGGGGATTATTGTTGGGAGCATTTAAAAGGAAAGGCTTCCTTTTGCCTATCCATGTTGTCCCACATTGGAAGTTTAGCCTCTTATACTCAATTGGGATGGTCTATGTTGAGATAGACCTAAAGAGATCCTTAACTTGAGTGGAAAAGGGCTACCATGGTCTATGTTGAGATAGACCTAAAGAGATCCCTAACTTGAGTAGAAAAGGGCTAACCGCCTCTCATGAAAGATAATGGGGTTATCCCAAGAAGCCGAGTGGCTAAGAAACATGGTGATAACCGTGTAATTGTGGGGGTGTCCAACACCTTCACCACATTGTGGTTCACAAACTGTCGTTTGCATTGCAAATAACAGCCTATGATAGAAAGAAAAGACTTACAACTGATTTATGTCATTGACTACTCTATAAGCCTTTAATGGTAGTCTATACTAAGATAGACTTGATAGAGTTAACAGTCTATATTGAGATAGACTTGATAAGACATAAAAATTTGTAATGCGGTAAGACTTGTCAGAGTTAAAAGTCTATTTTGTGATAGACTTTGACAGAGTAGAAGTCCATATTTGAGACAGACGTAACATTCTTTAATACTAAGGGTGTTCATAAGAAGTCAAAGAGTTTGACTTTTGTAGAACCTGCTTTTTGAGTTGGTGTGTGCATTCGAGTTCAAAATTTATCTAACCGGTGAATTCAAGATTCACATCACTCCCGGGAAGAAGATTACTCAGTGTCACTACGTGTCAGTTCAAGTTCTCAAACACTGACATTAAGATCAACTCATTTGTATTGCTCAGACCTTACTCCTTTTCCTTTCCTCTTTAAATTTTTGGGGGATTGTTGGAAAATTTCAAAGGTGGAAATGAATGGGTGGATAGCTCATCATGCGCACTTCATGTGAACAGCGCATGTTGCGCTTGGTTGTGGACGGTATACGTCCTTCCACTTTTGTGGAAGGGATGGGGGGGCTGCTTACTATAAATAACAGCTCCCAACATCGTTTCAAAACAAACCTGACTTCAAAGTTATTTGTTCTATTCTTCTTCTTTCTCCCGTAGTCTGAGCAATAGTGAGGTTCGCCTACGTGATTGCTAGTGCAAGCTATCCGTAGTTGGTCTGTGTAGCCTGTCGAAAGCGTGTCTGGGTTCTAACTGCACCGTTACCGGGCAAATAACGCTTTTAAGGTAGTGTTATTATAACACGGCACATATTTTCTTTCTACCATACATCCGTAGTGTCCGTGCTTCTTAAAAGGCTTCCAGATCGTGCGTTGACGTTGCTATTTTCCCCAACAATAATTGTAGTGTAATGTACAACTCAATAAGTATAAAAATATGAACATAAATCAAGAGTACTAATATTGATTCACTCTTATACGTTTTTTAATATCAATTTTAGATATTTATCTTATTTATAATAATAACTAGTTTTTCACGCGCATTGCGCGATTGGGATAATGCCTAATGTTTTTTTTTATTTTTTATATAAGTACTCTAATGTATATTAATGCAAAATTATATTGGAGTTGTTCATGCATAGATAATCGAATGTTGAATTTGCTTATTTAAATACATAATTTTAAGTGTACGGATGCAAGATAATGCAATCATGATTGATTATAATTGTCACTAAAATAATTGATGGTAATTTTCTAAATACTTAGTCTAAAAATAATAGTCTAAATAATGCTAGTCTAAAAATAATAGTGCAAATAAATACTACATTTTGTTTAAATTTCTCTAAGCCTTCTTAATTCTCTTGAGGGTAACATTGTCATTCTCTTCATCTTCAGTACATATCCTCTTCTTTTGTATTGATAGTGCGCCATGTTCAATTGTGTTAGTTGTTATAGCATAAAGGGCAGCATCATGCAATGAGATCATACTGTAGGAAGATGTTGATCTGTCTTGTTGTGTATATGCCTGGGATCTTAGTTGTACAACGAACTCTTTGATCTTGTAGGTGCTTGTTGAGTAGTTTCTCGCTTCAATTTCTTGAGTTATTTAAATACCATCTTTGTCAACAAATCCTTCCCAAGTAGTTAATATGATTGGCTTCAACCTATTTTTTTATTATTATTTTTCCATTAGAGAAAATAAAGGCAATATATATAACTTATGAAACTATATCTCTTAAGTATAGTATGTGTGTGTGTATATATATATATATATATATATATATATATATATATATATATATATATATATATATATATATATATATATAATTTAAGAGTATAAATGGAGTGGGGGACTTTCATCCACAAGAATGAAGTCATTGATTTTTTTATTTCATTAGTTGTTGAGATAAGTTCTTTTGGTAGCTTGTCATGACGATTACTACAATTGTTGTCAATAGAGGATGAAGATAAATAATTTAGAATATATGGTTAGAATAGATATTGTTATAATGATATAGTAAAAAAATAAACTTACAAATTTCTCTAGAAGTTTTCATGCATTGATAAAATTCTTTGAATGGTGTATAAACTTGTTCAGTTGGAGCTAGTGCGTTGTCAACATTGTCAATTGCTTGGATTCCTGTCCTAGCATTTAGAATCCATGTGTAGTTGTATTTATGATCTACAACTTTGAAATTAGATTTCGTGGGTCTGACAACGGCATTTGAAATACTGTACCATGAGTTTGGTTGTAGAAACATATCATACATTGGAATGTCGTAATCAAACACTGTTGCTTTGAACTCGAGTTCTCTACATTTAAATATATCATTTATGATTATGCATTTAATAATAATAATAATAATAATAATAATAATAATAATAATAATAATAACAATAACAATAACAATAACAATAACAATAACAATAACAATAACAATAACAATAACAATAACAATAACAATAACAATAACAATAACAATAACAATAATAATAATAATAATAATAATAATAATAATAATAATAATAATAATAATAATAATAATAATAATAATAATAATAAGAGAGATCATGTTTTGTGAATTACGGAGTACTTACACTTTCATCTTCAAGGATAATGTGCATGTACTTTTTCCCCTTTGGTTCAATAGCAAATCTTGGCTATTTTTTAATTACAGGAACTTTACAACTCCATTTCACTTCTTTGTGTATCAATAATAATAATAATAATAATAATAATAATAATAATAATAATAATAATAATAATAATAATAATAATAATAATAAGAACCTGCGATATCCTTGCAATTTGGCGAGATTTGGCGAAACCTTTAGCAAAATCAGAGATGAAAACATAAGGAACACAGCAGCAAGAGGAACTAACGAAAATATTCAGAAGCCAACGCAAATATATGTTTATCAGCGCGAAAATTTTACCCGGTAAAGGAAGAATGGCCTGCACAAAGCAATGAGTTGATATGCCAGTTGCTGGAGTTTGTATATTTTGAAAAGGAAAAAAAAATACATGAGAACCATTCTAGCCACATTTGTCACTTTGGGCACCAATCCCTGGGTGATAAACAGATAGAACTGTCACCTGAAACCACCGATCACGGCCTTGTTTAGCACTTCCACGAGCTGAATCCCCCTCCACAATAAATATCTCTGCAAATATTTGACAGAATGGAACAATTTTAATAACCATGATCATGTGAAAATATTGTGTACATCTAATACTAAAAGAAAAGCTATTAAATAAAAAATGCCAATTGGTCTTGAGAAAATGACTCTGACTACAATTTTGCAAAGACCATTTTGATAACATCACGCAATACTTTAATGCAAACACAATTTAGTGACCTACACAATAAACAAAAGTAGTATCATACTTGCTTCATATTTCTACAGTTAATGATTGAACATCCTACTATTTCAGGAAAAGCAATACCAAAGTTCAGGTGATCTTTTATTTAGATGCAAAAAGACAAACAAAATTTCAGATGAATATGATCTCTTTATTTATTTATTTACTCCTTCTTCTTTTTTTCGCGTCTATTTCATTGATAGATACTACAAAAGAAATTAGAACATTACATGATACAAACCTTAAATTCATATACTTTAGCTGCTGCTTAGAAAACTTCAAGTACAATCATGGCCAAATAAAGCAATTTAGTTAACAAAAGCCTGGAGATTCAAAAATGCTAATTGTAAATATAGGGAAAAATTAGATTCCATCACAAGTGAGTGCTCGAAATCTGTGGCGACTAAATTCTTTCTAAATGATGAAAACGATGAACAAAAGGAGGACTCTGGGTAAAAAACAAGCGATATCCTTGTGATTTGGCGCGAAACTCGACGACTAAATTCGGATGATTGGCGAGGATCGCGACGGCTAAATTCCTTCTGAAGGATGACTGGCTAGGTTTGGCTTAAAGGTGTACTTAACGGTGAATTAACAGAGACTCTTAAATTATTAACGGATGAAGTAACGGTGTGTGGGTATTTAAGAAAATTCCAAGATAAAATTAAAATATGATCAATCTTCTGATTAATCTGAGCCATTCATTTGATTAAAATATGTGACCGCCATTTTTTTTACCCATTATAGGCCTAACTCTCTTGGGCTCTTATTAGTATATATATATATATATATATATATATATATATATATATATATATATATATAGTAGATAGATAGATAGTAGATAATACTAATAATAATAATAATAATAATACTAATAATAACCATTTTTATAAATTTTATATTTATATTTTAAGAAACTAAAATGTAAATGAAATCATATTTATTTATTATATTACTTCAATATAATATTTATATATATTATTACAATTAAAGAATATAAAAAATATATGGTGAATGCAATTGCATGGTAACAATAATGAAAAAAATAACAAAAATTATAACCGTAAGAAATTTTTTATCCATATATTTGTATAATACAACTTTTATACTTTATATATATATAACTAATAGAAAATCAACCATAAGTGAAGAGTCTGATAAATAAAATAAATAAATAAATAAATAAAATATAAGTGAAGGGTACCAATCTTTATTACCAATTATACTTTTTTGACCATATAGTAATACATGGTTTATTTCACAAAGTTTGATTTTAGAAAATATCTAAGGTACTTTTCATTATTGCATATAGTGGAATTTCAATGTCAAGGGCTCAATGCCTAAAAATATCTGATAAAGTAAAGAATCGTTACATTGGGGCAAATTATGATGTGCTTCCGTGGTGCGGCGTTGTTTTACTTAAATAAAAAAAAAAAATTATTTTTGATTGTCGTTAGTTACGTAAACATATGTTTATAATTTTAAAATTTCCCATTACTAGTTCGGTTCGGTTTGGTTCGGTTCGGATAAACCGAACCGAAGTGCCCACCCCTAATTATGCATGCAATTATGAATGTATAGTTATGAAGTTATGGATGTGTAGTTATGCAATTCTAGATTTATAGTTATGAATTTATGGATGTGTAGTTATGCATGCAATTCTAAATGTATAGTTATGAAGTTATGGATGAGTAGTTATGCAATTCTGGATTTATAGTTATGAAGTTACGGATGTGTAATTATGCAATTCTGGATGTATAGTTATGAAGTTATGGATGTGTAATTATGCAATTCTGGATTTATAGTTATGAAGTTATGGATGTGTAGTTATGCAATTCTGGATGTATAGTTATGAAGTTATGGAAGTGTAGTTATGCAATTCTGATTTTTTTTTTTTTAAGTCGGACGTCAAAACGACGTCGTTTTCGCCACGGTTGCACAGCATAACGCTCCTTACATTGGCTCTACTTACCTAAATGCCTACTATGTTTAAATTGGCAAATTAAATCGTGCACCAGGGCGCATAATACGTGTACGTCCGGATCCAAAACGACGTCATTTTGTATCTGTTTTTTTTTTTTTATAGAAATTTCGTTTCCTATTTCTGTCGTTAACTTAAAAGATAAAAAATCCTTGTTTCGAATGTATATAATTGTATAGTAGAATACACATAAACTCCTAACATAATACACATAATCTAACATAATACATAATACACATAAAGTCTTAACATAATACACAGAAATTCTTAACATAATACACATAAACTCTTAACAAAATACACATAAACTCTTAACATAATACACATAAACTCTTAACATAATACACACAAACTCTTAAAAGAATACACATAAATTCTTAACAGAATACGCATAAACAGAAGTGTTAAAAAAAATTTATCCGTCGCGTTAATTCCCCACACAACTTATAAAAATGACGTCGTTTTGTGCATTGTGCGCCCTGGTGCATGACATAACGATTGGTTTAAATTTATAATGGACCTAATTTTTACTGTCTTATGTGACCTGCTTTAATTAATATAAAAATAAAAGAGAAAATGGTCAAATAGACCCTTGAACTTTACTCAAAAGGGCAATTAGGCCTTTAAATTTAAAAAAAAAATGCAATTAAACACTTAAACTTATCATTTTGAGTCAAATAAGCCCAATTTACCGGTAACCAACAGGTTAACGGTAAATTACTGTCGTTGACCGCCGGAATTCATGATTGACCGCGCTAAAAACCTAAAAAAAAAAAAAAAAAAAAAATTGCCGGAGCAATTTCCGGTCGTCTTCTCCAATGAAGAAGGCGACCGGAGGTCGTCCTCTCCATTGGAGAAGGCGACCAGCACCTCTGGTCGTCCTCTCCAATGGAGATGGCGACCAGATCTGGTCGCCTTCTCCACCGGAGAAGACGACCGGCGGGTCGTCTTCTCCGGTGGAAGGCTTTTTAAAATAAAAAATAAAAAATATTTCGTTGCCAAAAATTTTATTTTTTCGCTGGAATCTTGTCGGAATTTTAAATGACCTGTTATTTCATGTAATTAACCGGCTACTGGGCTTAGATGCTCTAAAATGACAAGTTCAAGTGTTTAATTGCTCTTTTATAAAGTTTAGGGGCCTAATTGTCCTTTTAAATAAAGTTTAAGGGTCTATTTGACCCTTTTCTCAAAATAAAAAGTAAATTATAAGTTTTTAAATGAGTGACTAAATAAGTAAAACATGTTTTTTTTGGTACATTTTTGATCAATAATTCAATTCTTATTAATGTTCTCTTTGTTATGTTTGTACATGATAATAACAAAAAAAAAAAAAAAAGTGAGTTAAAATTTGTGTTTATTATTTTATTATAATAAAATCATTACATGTGACCGTTTCACACTTGCACATGATATAAAAAAGAGATATAATTTTTATTTATTTTTTAATTATAATAAAATTATAACATGTGACAGAATTTAAATCTCTAGGCTAGTTGTCCACCCAAAACAAATGCCTACAATTTAGGGATTAGTCACTGTATCCGACGGTAGAAACTCTGGGTACATTCAAAAAAAAATATTGGTGAGTAGACTTGTCATTTCCTCAACTTTTATTATAAATTATATCATGGATCAAGGTTCGCCATGCATATTGTAGACCTTATTAATTTATATTATGTACTTGCAATTGATATGTTATGTACATGTTTTACTCTTATTCTATATTCATAATATTTAATTTGAGTAGTAGGTAATGAACTGAAAATACATAATATATTAACAACTATAAATATATAATCTGAACTAGAATTCAAAATTCACATCGGGAACACTAATCTATAATATAATGATTGAACTTTTATCTTTACTTCCCTAATAGATTGGGAGAAAATTTACAGTTTTCATTCCTAAGTTATAGAAGATAATTGTAGGATTATTGATCCCTACTTATTGGTCGTGTTCACTTCTCATCCCTAAAATATAATTAACGTTACAAATTTTGTCATTTTTCTAACAAAACATACATTATGAATTAAATTTACAACGCTAATTATAGCTTAGAATGACGAGAACTTAGCACAACCCGTAAAAAAAAAAAAACAAACAAACAAAACAAAACAAAACAAAACAAAAACAAAAACAAACTTTACAACGTAAGTTATAGCATACAAACGAGAAGTGAGTGTGATCAATAAGTATTGATAAATTATACAATTACCTATAACTTAGAAACAGAACAATTTTTCCTAAATTAAGAAATAAGAAGATAAGTGCAGGACTAGACCCACATTCATCATTTACCGACAAAGCTGCTGGACAATGGTCTTACCAATGTAGGCCCATAAGAAATACAGCTGCGATCCAGTTTAACATTTGTACTTAGATCCACACCCACCTAAATTGGCAAATTATTTTGTGGACTCGGATCTACTTTGTAAGGTGGATTCAGATTCAAAGATACACAATTTATTTTTAAAGTGTTTGAATTCGTGTTTGTTTATTAAGATTTTTGATAATTTTGTTTGTATTCCTTTATTAAGTATTCACTAGTGTTGGTTAACGTTTGCGAATGTTAGTATTATTGATATTATTATTGTTTTAGCATATGTTTTTATTATATGGTATTAGGTGTAGTTGACTTGGTGTGGCCTAGTTAATAGGAGTAGTTTCAGTTTAGTTACAGATATACTTTGTATCACAATTCTATCGTAACTGAATCAATTGAATTCTCTAATCTGGTATCAGAGCCATACACGTTCAATTACGCTAACCAGCAAATAAACATATGTACATGTTTCTCGTTTTGGGTCCTTTTTTCTCTAGGCACTGAACAATAACTTATCAAAAATTCAAAATCTAATCTGAATAAGAACTAAGAAGAAGACAATTTATAATTGGTAGGACCATTGGAGTGGTGGGAAAAATATAATCTTCTATATAATAAAGTCATAGAACTTTGCCCAATCAGATTATGGTATTTTTCCGCCTAATAAAAGTGATACCGTTTTGGAAGATTTCTTTTTAAGGTAATCTTTGGGTTTTATTTATGTTAAGTCATTAAGTGAGATTTTATTCCTCAAATCTTAATATACCAACATGGTATACACCTAAACTAATCCTATACAATATTATTCACAAACCCTATTTGCAAATTCCTATACAATATTATTCACAAACTCTATTTGAAGAATCCTCTTTATAAGTCAATGAGAAAGACAACTTCATCCACAGTGGTCGGGGTGGGGGTTGGAGAGGAAGAACATAACAACTAACAAAGGTAAATGTGAACATCTAAAAGCCTTTCTTCCTTTTAGCTAGATTGTTTGTTTCTTCATGAACTTCTACAGTTAAAACACTATTTAAAATATCAATGAAGTAGTGACTCAATCAGAGAGCAAAACAGAGAGAAGACAACATCTTTTTTTTTTTTTTTTAATATGGATCTATATTGTTCATATTCTGTGTAATTTTTTTTTATTTTAATATTTAATCAATGCTTTAGTTATTAAATGTTTACTTATCCTTTTACTTCTTACCCATATTGAATTTATCTGCTAAGAAAATGAGAACATTCAAACACCAATTACGCAACCATGACATTGGAGCTCAAATTCTGTGTGGAAATAATGCAGGTACAACTATTCTTATCCCACGTTGGCATTGACTCCTTCAGACACAATACTTCATTCCTTTTAAATTTCAAAGGAAGCAATTTCTAGTGATGTTGTCATACGATATATATATATATATATATATATATATATATATATATATATATATATATATATATATATATATATATATATATATATATATGACAATCAACAAAAGTCAAGAACAAACTTTATCACATGTAGGTCTGTTACTAAAACAACATGTGTTTAATTAACCATGGCCAGTTGTACGTAGCAGTCTCGAGGGTTAGTAATCCTGATGGACTCAAGGTTTTAATATGTGGTGATTAGAGGTTCTTTAAACACTACACAAAATGTAGTTTACAAAGAAATTTTTAATAATTTGTAAGATTATTGTATTTTGAATTCCATCAAGTTATTTTACTTTTAGTCACAATATATTAATCATTTTATATTTCTTAATTATACTATAATCATAACTACATAGTCGTGTATCGCACCGGTGACATACTTTTTAAAATTAAAAAGAAATAAGGAAATAACTAAAGTAGTATATATCTTAAAACAGAAATAAAGATAAAACTTACTTTTTCATTGGAAACATAATCTCTAGACCGAAAAAATTAAAACTTCCCTTAATCACCTCCTGATGATATGGAGACTAGAAAATCCTAATTCTGAGAGTTTTCTTGGGCCTATGAAAGATGTGATGAGAAAAACCGTTAACAAATTATTGCCTCAATGGTTGCTTAAATATTGATAGCAGTATTTCTTAAACACCCCTAGAATAGACAATATTCTTAAGAGAACTCATAACCTTTTTTAACATATATCTTTTAACCATTGTAAACTTAAATTTTGATAGAATGAGAAGGAGAGAATTTCACCCAGTAATTCTACCTTTATACATCACTAATCATCACGATGAATACCTTATGAAATTACACAATTTTTTATATGAATCAACGTTAGGAATAAATTATTTCTAAGACTAATAATGATATGACATACTGAGTAACTAGGCATTGATGCCTCAAAAAGTGACAATTGTTCATGTGAAAAGGTATGTCAAACCTTAGAATAAATGTCTTGAATTTCTTGAATAAGCAGGGAGCTAAACTAAACTAAGCTAGCTAGCAAGTGAGAGACTTCTAAATGCAACTAATATTGGATTCCATATGAGTTGAGTCATTACAGTTCGCAGTATACACTAAGGTATTCACACATTTTCCTCATGTCAAGGTGATGAATGAATGGCTAAGTTTGCTATCTTGTTTTATATAGAAGAGACTTGTCAATTAATACTTTGTTTGTAAATCTTTGTAGTTTCGGTGCTAACTTGTAGACTAATTTGACATGTTTAATTTCTTACTTTGTTTGTAAATCTTTGTAGTTTGGGTGTCAACTTGTAAACTAATTTTACATGTTTAATTTCTTTGATTGAATTTTTGAGAATTTTAATTTTGTGGGTAGATCTTTAGCAAACCGTCACGAGTATTCATCCACTAGGAGAAAACCTAAGGGTCTAAAGGGCTTTTTGCACATGCTAAGTGTAATTGTGTTACCTATAAAAGTGATTTATCATTTCTTTTGTTTGTTTGATTTTCTTTATTATTATTTTCGATTGTACTCTTTTGTTGAAGAAATCATGATTATTATTCTTTGCTTGAGGACAAACAAATGCTAAAATGTGTGGGATTGATAAGTGAGTAATTTATATACTTGCACATTATTTTTTAAGATTATTGAAATTGCACCGTGAATATTGACTGCAAGATGTAACTTATATTTCTACTTGATTTTATGTTATGCAACAATCGCGTTCATTAATTAGATTTGTTAATAAAATGTAAATAATGAAAATTGAAAGCATAAAATAAAACAATAACAGAAGAGAATTGTTAAGCAGTTCGGAGTGCTTCTCCTATGTCTGCGGGACAACCCACGTTTGCCCAATCCACTATAGATGTTCACCAAGGAGTATTACAAGAGGTAAGTACAAATGACTCTCAGCCTTTACCACTACAACCTTTTCTAACACCTATTCAGGATTGAACCGTGCATGCCATAACAATCTTCAAGCGAAGCTTCAACTGTACCAGGTACTGTCTGTGCAGTCCAGAATTAAACTACAATAATATAATCAAAGAGATAATATAAGAGCTTGTAAAATATTCTTTCACTTAGAATAGCAGTTCTCAATTCGTCACTTTCCAAAATGGGATGACTTCCTTTTTATAGTAAATTAAACTCATCCACCAGCTTGATCCATAATTATTGCATCCTATATATAATCTTCAAAGCACCATAGCCACACGTTTTTGTTTAAATTCCACATACTGTGAGATCTGCTGACTTCCTCTTCTTAGAAAAACAATAATTGAAAGCCACTTAAAATAAACTTATGTGATAGGAAATGGTCCAAAGAGTTTTAGACTAACTTAAATCTAACTAAATTAAAACAAAATAAATTAGCCAACAAAGGTTTTAATATGCAAACTTTGTACATTTACATTTATTTTGTGTGCTTGTTCTTGATTTAGCTTTAATGTATTAACTTAACATTTTTGCATGTTTTGGTTATCTTTTGAGGCTAATATATATATATATATATATATATATATATATATATATATATATTATGTATTTGATGATTATGGTACCAAAATTTAACTTATGGAGCTAAGAAAATGGCCAAAACACTTTTTGGTGAGCCTAACATTGGTGTTTTGAATGGTCTTGATCATATGTGCAAACCAAAGTAAAAATGGAGCAAAAGTGTGCAAAGTTGAAAATCCTGTCTAAAATGACCACTTCTTAGTATTTTGATCATAACTTGATGTAGGAACGTCCAATTGAAGTGATTCTAGTAGCATTGGAAATCCAACTTAAAATGTTACAACTCTTATTATGAAGAATATAAGAGCTAATTCTGACGTTACAATGATCAAAGTAGTTTCAAAGTTAGAGCTGCATCATAACGTTTGTCCTTAATTAATTACAACAAGAAATTTCTTGTTGCAAGATTCAATCATTCAGAGGCCATCTTTTTCTTGATGCATCAAGCCTTATTTAGAAATTTCTAAATTTCATTGTTCAAAGTCGGTTTGTGTTCTATAAATGCAGTTTTGGATCCTAAAAGCCTAAAAACGATAGAAGAACGAAGCTAGCTAGGGTTTAGACACTTCAATTTTGGAGAGAAAATCTTTCCAATAAAGCTTGGAGTTTGGTTTCAAACATAGCTAAGGAAGGAAAGGTAGATAGCAAGGCTTCAAGAACGATCAATCCAATTATCTTTTAATTTGTTGTAATTGAGATGTTTACTATGAATTGAACCTTTGTGATTTCTTCACTATCACTAGTGGCTAATTTTCTTTTAACGATTTGAATTCTTGGAAAATTTATTCATATTGCTTGTTCTTAAATTCTTGAGTTTATAATATTTCTATTTCTTTTACGTCTTGTGTTTGCGTGATTTAATTAATAATTACATAGAACTTTGATCAAGTTATATGTGATTCTTACTTGTTAATTACGCACGAAGGTGGCGTTAACTAAGGCATTGCAAAAACACTAGAAGACACCTCATGAGAGTTGTGATTTCTCTAGGGAACTTTATATTACTTTTGCTTAATTTGTTGAATTTCCTGAATTGCTACAAGAGTAGAATTTACATAGTTTAATCACATACTTGAGCACGAGAGTGGTAATTACATTAGATAGCAATTTCTCACACTTAGGAATTAAAATATTATAAGTGTCAGCCTTTATAAGTTTAGCTATTGATCAAATAAACCTTTCACTAGGATTCACTCTCTTCTTTCCCATCTATTGTTTGTTGTCCATTTCTTTTAGTTGGTTTCATCATTTGCATCTTTCTTACAATTGTAGGACTAGATTTGGAGAACTCTTATTAGCTAGGGCTTTATTTAGTTTTTTTTTTTTAAATCAAAATACCATTCTTGGTGTGATTTACACCCTAAAATAGCCATTTGACTATTGGAAAGAGGTTGGGAGGAGAGCAACCCACTCTTGCTTAAAATAATTACATGAGCTTCCATGCTTTTCCTCCTTTCATATTGAACTTCTTGAGCCTTCCAAAAAGCATAACAAAAATGAGGACTATTTTGCCCTCATCACTCCACTTCCCTACCAATCCATACAGTTTGTCCTTGCAATTTGAGTCGGGTTTCAGCATTCGGGCACAACTATACCCCATTGTGAAACCAACGTTTCCATAAGCACTGCAAAAAATATATGTGCCCAATTTTAAATTTAAGCTCTCTCAAACCAAAAAAGAGATAGAGAGAAGAACAAGAAAATATATATATATATATATATATATATATATATATGTGTGTGTGTGTGTGTGTGCGCGCGCGCGCGTGTTCATAAGCAGGTGAGAACCAATTTTAACCTACGAACTTGTGAAGGATTGCACCGCACTTACTACATGATAGCATCACACTCGGATACGATTGCATCACAAGGTCCTCCAGATATATTTGAGAGTCATAACAGTACAAACATGTAGTAGTTGCAGTGCAATCCTTTACAAGTTCATAGTTCGTAGGTTACTGTTGGTTTTCAACTTGATTAGAAATATATATATATATATATATATATATATATATATATATATATATATATATATATACAATTCTAAATCAACTTTTGGTAATACTCACTTTAAGTAAATTAATATTTCTCTTTAAATGAATTAATATTTCATTTACACTAAAGAATTCTCAATCAAATTTTGTGTATCTATCAATTCTAATAACAATCTTATCTTATCACTCAATTTTCTATTGACATTTTCAACTATCTAGAACCTTGGTGGAGGTGTACGTCTTAATTCTGATGCAATAAGACTGAATAATTGCACTACATTATTTATCCTTTTTCAAAAAATTATTATTATTGTATGTTACATGCATATGCTATATATATAATTAAATATAAATATATTTTGGCACAAGTGTCAAATAGGCCTATCAACTACTATGAAGTGCTCAATTTTCACCATGAACTAAATTAAGTGTCAAATAAGTCTATCTACCAGCTAAATTCATTCAATTGGCCTTTTTTACAGGTTACCAACAGGTTGTCTATTTAATTATTAAAATAAATAATTAAAATTTGCAAAAAAAAAAAACAAAAGAGAGAACAGGCGAGGACAGCCGGTGGCTGCCATTTCAAAGACAGCCGTGGCTGTCCGGCGAGGACAGCCGGACAGCCACGACTGTCTAATATGAGGTCCAGATCTGGACCTCATATTAGACAGCCACGACTGTCTTTGAAATGGCAACCACCGGCGAGGACAGCCGGTGGCTGTTCTTTTTTTTTTTTTTTTTGTTTAATTTGTTTAATTATTTATTTTAATAATTAATAGGCAACATGTTGGTAACCTGTAAAAAAGGTCAATTGAACAAATTTAACTGGTAAATAGACCTATTTGACACTTAATTTAGTTAATGGTGGGAATTGAACACTTTGCCGTAGTAGATGGGCCTATTTGACACTTGTGCCATATATTTTTATTTTTATTATTCTTGGCTATCATGTATTTGGCCTAGCGTCAAGTGTCAACTTCTATATTCTCAGTTGTTAAATTATGAATTTATGAGTAATTAGCAAATATATATGCAAAAGTATTGTAAACATGAAGCTAAGATACCTTATTACTTCAAGAGTGATGCTAAGAACACTAAAATTGAGTGGATCGTCCTTCATCCTTTCCCTTTCTGTGATACAAATAAGAACAATAAAGATGACCAAATATGAAAGCTGGGAAAATATGATATTATCAACTCTTCTTGCTTTCTTCTTTCTTTGAGTCTCTTGAGATTGTTCTTCACCTTTCACTGGTATAAATGACGTATATGGAGGTAGATACCTGATCAAAATGTCATATTATCGTTGATTCAAGTTAGATTAATATGGCAAATAAAACTATTTTTTTAAACATGACAAAACCTTATGATATTATCGTAAATCTTTCGAACTTCGTCGAGCACATAGAATAGCTTGATAGTGCATCCCTGGATGTCTAACAGTTCATTTCCCTTGATTGCACTGCCAGTTGTCTATGGATACACTATCAATGAACTAACCTCAAGTGCATGGCCGAAATTCATATTTATAAATTCCCTATATAAAAGGTCAACCTAAGATTCAAATAATTGTGGTTATATATATATATATATATATATATATATATATATATATATATAACCACAATTATTTGAATCTTAGGTTGACTAAACATCAAATAATTGCGGGTGAATTGAATAAAATTCTAATAATGCAATAAGATATTTGGTTTTCATTGCTCATAACAAATATGAAGTGACCCATAAACTACGAAAATGACACATGTTGAAGATAATTCAAGTTATGCTTTGACACAATAATTGAATGTTTTATTCCTAGGATGCATGCATTATTGCCAAATTTATAATGACACTTAATTTCTTAGTTTGTTTAATATGCAGCTTCGTGGATTTAAATATTTAATGGGATCGGAGCCTTCAAGTTTTAAATTAGCTTAGCTATACGCTATATATAACAAATGAAAGTCAAGCCTGGTGTTTAATTTGACAATCACTATACTAGATATCACGGTTCACCTTACGAGATAAACTAATTATATAAAATTTATTTTTAGTATATTGAATGTTTAGTTTCATTATATTGCTTTGAATGTTTATATATTAAAAATTCATTTTTAGTGTTCTGAATGTTCATTCTTTAGTATACTATCTAAGAATGAACCTTAAGTATACTAAAAATAAATCTTTAGTATATTAAAAATTAACATTTTTATCAATGTGTACTTGTATAATTTGCATTAATCTAAACGTCTATGATTATCAAAAGTAATTTCATTTAAATTATTTTATTCCAAAAAAAAAAAAAAAATCCGGCCAAGTGGCCAACGTACGATGGGTTGGAATCTAGGAGAATTCATAATTCTTATACCCAAAATTTATGACTTTGACCTGAAAGTTTGTGTTAATTTGCAGCAATATAATCAATTATTAAATGAAGTTGTCAGCATGGACAGCTTAGTTGGTCACAGAGTGAAATTTGGGAACAATAATCCGAAATCGAGTCTTATTGGCGGTAGTGTATAAGCAACCTCTCAAAGTAAAGAGACTCCGGTAGTGTATAAGCAACCTCTCAAAGTGATGAGACTTCTTGTGCACAGTAAACAAAGTTCAAGAAAAAAGATAAAAATTGATAGGGTATATATCTGAGTAAGTTCAAATTATGATAATTATTTTTCAAAATGTAATACAAAAAGAATATTTTGATCATAATAAATTATGAAAAAGAATGAAAAAAAAAAAAAATGGGCGTCAAGATTAACTCTATTTTCTTTATAATTAAGTATATGGTACGGTGAGACTATAGGAAAGGTCAAGAATATACTTTTCATGATTATTGCCACCGGGAATCTTATTATAAGGACAAAAAGAGTACTCACATCATTACGACGAACAAAACCAAGATGGCCGGCGCAACGGTCGAGATATCAACAATGGTTTCCCCAGTGTGCCTCGCGTTCACAACTTCAAACAGAAACCCCACAATCTTCTGAAAACCATTCAATTCGCCCAGGCTTGATGACGATGAGTTCCACTCCAAAGAGCAAAACAGTGTGAACTGTACGAGGATGAATCCTAGGACCGTGACGACCAAGTACTTGGAGTGCAACCCAGGGAGGAGATGGAGGTGGCCGATCTCCCTAGAATGTTTTAACAGGAAACTGCCTTCTTGTTTCTTGAAAAACTTGGCAAAGAACCATATGGATAGTCTCAAGAATACTGGGTATAATGTGTTTCCCAAGAGGATTTGGGGGATTAGGATCAAAAGAAGGCCAGAGTTTTTGCTAAAAACCACCATGTTTTCATTGGTGGGCACGAACCCACAGCTCGCAAAAGTTGAGACTACCGTGAAGATTGAGAATGTGAAGAGCTTCAACCCCTTTTGTCTCAGCACTTCACGCGCACTTTCCACAAATCTCACGTACAACAAAACTAAAATTGTGCCCACAACGTTGACACACAAAAGATAACCTGCGGCTATGGTTCCTAGGAATTTGATGGACTCGTACTTCATCTCTCGCGAATCCTTAGGAGAAGAAGAAGAATAAAAGATGTCTAACCGAGATTCATTGTGGTTTGGGTTTGGGGTCTCCTCGGTTATGCTCATAATGTCCAACTCGATTTGGTCATCATGAAAGCTCGATTGCCTCGAATGGCGGGGACTATTACTATTACTACTCACAGATGTGACTTTGCTGTTACTTCTCCACGGCCTATACTTGGGGCGGATTAAGTGAAGCCCCACCATGGAGGTGAAGACCTCACCGCCGATGAACATCAGCACCGTCATCACTATGAGCTGGCCGTCGGAAAACACCTCCATCTCCACCGTGGACATGCTGGAGACGGTGGCCGCCGAGACGGAGGTGAAAAACAAGTCGATATTCCTAGGCCGGAACATGGTTCTTGGGTTAAGGGCTTTGAGAATCAAGAACCCAAAGGAGGACAAGAGAATGAAGTAGAGAATTTGGGCAAGGATTGGATTAATCTTGAAGAGAATGGAGTGGTAAATGGAAGAAACAATGAAACAAGTTGATCTGCAACAAGAACAGAGTTTCATGGTTGGGCCACTACAAAGATGTTGTAGCTTTTTACCATACCAATTAAAGCTCATCATTTTTTTTGAGTGATTTTGGAGAGGACTTTTAGATTTGAGTTAGTTCTCTGTTTTTTGTTCCTTGCAAAGAAGATTTGAATTGGTGAGGGTATATAAAGGGAGATACTAATGGATGATATCATGATTTCCTTAATTATTTGTGCAATTATCATTCTCAACCTAATAAAATAGATTTAATTCCATTTTTTATCCTAGATTTATTGGTAAATGTCTGCTTTTAGTCTTTTTTCTTTTAGTATATTACATTTGGTTCTAGTATTACTATGGCATATTCGTTCCTGGTTTTCTATCAACAAAACCTTTAAAATGTCATTATATACATGGGCATTTCCATTTTTTTTTTTTATAAAAGTTGATTGATCTGCTGTATTTTTATTTTTGAAAAAAAAAAAACTCCTAATTGAAGACCAAAAAGCCTTTGTATTTAAGTGTATTTAAACAATATTGTTGACAGAGGACTAAAAATGGTCATGCCACAATAATACTATGACCAAATGAATGTTTTTATAACAAAATAACTAAAAGTGGACTGCTACCTATAAATTTAGGACTAAAAATATCAAATACAAATATAGGGAGTAATAATTTTTCATCAGTAATAAATTGCAACAAATTATGTACAACGACCCTTAATTAGAAATTGATTGATTAATTTGCCAACTACCATGAGTATTTCAAAGAAAGGAGTTGATTAATTTAAAAATGTGTTTTAATTTTCCCAACTGATACACGGAGATTACACGTCTATTATTTTTTTAATATATGATTGAGATTACGCTGAATTTGTATTTTTTGTAGCTGGTAATGCTTACAAATTGGAATTATTTTCACGTTCTCCTAGTTTAGGTTGAATGGTCGGTTGGAAATTAATACGTTGATTGAAAGTTGTATGGGAACGTTTTTGATGCCATAACTACTAACTGGATGCCATGTGGAGTATTGACCATTCAATTCTTAATTGGCTAGCTAACACTCATAATAAAGAATGTCCTTCGAGAGGCATGAGATAATTCTGTAACGAAGATAATAAGGCGGAGTGTTCTGTCACTTAGAAACGGTCTCCCTATTAACAATGTGGGCGGCACGATTCACAAACCGCTTAACAAAACGGAAACAAACACCATAGTGAATGCTATTCTTTAACATCATCAACTACTATATCGAAAAGATAATTAAAAGAAGCATAATTAATAGCATGGAACGACTGTTGTGAGTCCGTCATAACATCAACATTATCCACACCCATCTCCTTAATCCAGCTAAGAGCTACACAAATTCCTAAATAAGCATAGAATTCTCCAAAATTGACCCTTAAAAGTAGCATCTTTTGACACTTATCAACCTTCTACACTCCCTACCCTCGTAAGTGAGCTTGAATATCGTGAGATATGGTCTTAAGAATTATGATGATTGATGGATGAGTCTAAGGGTGTGATAACCCGTGGACTCCTTACCCATTCGGTTGCCAATATTTCATACTAGACAAGTGGTGACAAGGTAGTGCACAAACCCATCAACACTCACACACAAAACATCTCATTAAAATAAAGAACCCTAGGTTGGGTTTCAAGCCTTGAATGAAATAAATATCAAATAGCCATCCAAACACAATAATCACCACTATCCAACTCCTAAATTACTCTACTCACTCATAATATAACGATAGAACACAAGAACATTCATCAGTATCATCATTCAACAATGTAAGAGACAAATGGAAATGAAAATAGTTTCAATAAACTAGAATTCAACAAGATAGAGTAGATAAATACAACAATCATCCAAAATATGCAATAATATCAAAGCTAGAACAAAGAAAAGACTACAAAAGTAGAAAATACCTTAAACAACACTTTTCTCTACTACTATGGCTACGGTGGCATCTCTCTCTTTTGCTAAAACGAGAAAAAGATCTATTTATAAGAAACTTTTAAGGTTTTGTCACATGCACACCGCACGGGTGTGCCTCTGCCTATGTAGTTGCACCTATAAGACACATGCACAACTTACATAAATAAGTGTAAAGAACTAATTTACTTATTTACCAAACAACTTAGCTGGTTAAAACAACTAACATAATTAGTTATCAGGATGTGTAATTGACTCTGGAACCTGATATATATGAGAGTATGCATAAAGAAATTTTTTATATATTGCATTATATATATATATATATATATATATATATATATATATATATATATATATATATATATAAGAGACATGTATAAATCATAATATAAATCCTAGCAGGAATAACGAAATGCATTCAAACTCAACTAAATAGTATTGCCCACAATTATACCATGAACCATGGTCTACCTTACATAATGGACACTGGTTCAAAATGACCTTTATATTATATGTTTGCAGTTAATATATTGTGTGCTTGTGGTGAATATATATAATATATTAATTTTACACATAATTTTTGAACCAAAGTTCACAATACAAAATGGACCTGATCCATGATATAACAACTCTACTCTCTAAGTGCACATCTCAAATATCTCTTCGACTGCTATAATTTAAGAGTTCTACTACATGTACTCCCTAATCTTACTCCCTAAATTTTAGTCCTTGATATGGCGGATTCTGATAAGTTATTTTTTTCATATGGGTCCCAATACAAGTGTCTACATCAAAGTTTTGTGTGTAGAAGTACAAGTTGAGATTACAAATTGGGAGTCACTACTGGAAATCTCGCTATTTCCGTCCAACATTTCCGTCCAACCGTAAGTTGGTCGGCATTTTAATAAAAATTTTAACTTTCTATCACTAATGATGGTAATACATTTACAAACTACTCCGTATTTACGTACGAATTGTTGTACGAGATAGACTGCACGTCTGCAGATTGTTAACATGTGTTGTGCTACATTATTTACGTCCGGATTGTTGTACGAGTTAGACTGCACGTCTGCACATTGTTAACATGTGATGTGCTACATTATTTACGTACGGATTGTTGTACGAGTTAGACTGCACGTCTGCACATTGTTAACATGTGATGTGCTATATTATTTTCAAACATATTAATAATTTTGTTCCATCATTCGCGGTAGTACCAGTACGTTATGAACAGATTGAAATAATATATTATAATAATTATTATTATTTAATTTGAGTTACCCTTTATATTTTTATAATTGAAGAATAAAGAGTAAATATTTACTAACAACTTTTATCAAATTACAAAATATTCAACAAAAAAAAAAAGAAAAAAAAAAAGAGGTAAATCAAAACTTTCATTTGAAAAGTGATATTTTTCTTGCATATTTAGGTGCAAAATTATACATCCTTCAATACAAACTCTACCAAAATTTCATTTCCATTTATGAATGAATTAATTAATTGATTAAATCTAACTTTTTATATAATTAAACTTGTTCGAAACAAGTGTAATTAATAGTTTTTTTTATTCTTATATTATGTATGAGGAAATTAGAATCCTCAAAATCAATGTGTAATTTTATATTCTTAGAAAATGAATAAAGGAATGGACGTACAGATACTATATTCTTTCTGAGGAAAAGACAAATACTATATCCTAATAGAGTCAATAGTACTGAAAAAAGTTAAAGGCAAGAAATAGATCAGAGATTAGAAGTTACAAATTCGCTAACTTAATCAATCGCCGGCAAGGTTATACACTCAATATATTCGTGAAAATGGAAAACACAGTTCTATAGAAAATTTAGGGTCCGTTTGGAAAGCAGGAAAATGACTTTTGGAAATGTTTTTTAAAAAATGAGTCATTTTTCAAAAAACATTTTTCTTTCCGGATTTTGGTTGCATTCTGGAAAACTGCAGACATTGGTGTGTTTGGTTCATTTTCTGAAAAATGAGTAGAATTTTTTAAATAAATATTTTAATTATTTTATTTAGAATATAAAAATATTTATAATAATAATACTAAAATAATTTTAAATATAATCCTACAATATTAAAATATCAAGCAATATTTGAAAAAAAAAAACAAACAAAACAAACAAAACAAAGGGAATCTTCATTGGTTTTTGGCGGAAACCATGTCTAGTTTCCTCGTCGAAAACCAGATCTGGTTTTCGCGGCAAAAACTAGATGGGTTGTTTATTTAAAAAAAAAAAAAAAAAAAAAAACTTTGGTTTTCGGCGGAAACCAAAGCTTAAAGGAAACCAGAGCACTAACCAGTGCTCAAGTTTCCAGCGGAAACCTATGCTCTGGTTTCCAGAAGATGAAGAAGAAACCAGTGAGCACTGGACCCAATGCCATGACAGTTGACAATAAGAAAGACGAAGAAGAAAGTAGCAGCAAAAAGTTGAAGAAGGTCAGTTTCTCTTGGCTTCAAGAAAATGAAGAAGCCAACATTTGGAAAATGATTTCCCCTTTAAAAAATGGGAAGTTGTTTTCCAGAAAACAGGTTCATTTTCCATTGTCCAATACCTCATTCGCAGTTGACTTTAAATTTTTCTTCTTTACAAACATTGAAAATCTAGAAAATGATTTCCAAACACACCCTTAGTCGAAAATAAGAATGACACATTCGGAAGAGATTGTTTCACCATAAGTATTTAGTCATCAAAAGAGTTTTACGAAAGGAAAATATATATCATATAGAATACTTGAAACAAAAAGGAGATAATATAAGATAATGGCAAAAACTTGTGTAAGACTGTCTCACCGTGAGACGAGTCATGTTGAGTTGGGTCAAGATTAAATATAATACTTATAGTCACGAATGTATACTAATTAAGAATAAAGTGTTTATTACTTATATGAGAAAATGTAATACTTTTACATTTTGATTTAAAAGTATTACAGTTTTCTTCAAAAATATTATATCTACTATATATATATATATATATATATATATATATATATATATATATATATATATATATATATATATATATATATATATATATCTACTATACTAATAAGAGCCCAAGAGAGTTAGGCCTATAATGGGTAGAAAAAATGGCGGTCACAGATTTTAATCAAATGAATGGCTCAGATTGATTAAAAGATTGATCAAATTTAAATTTTACACTAAATTTCCTAAAATACTCACATATCGTTACTAATTCCGTTAAAATTTTAAGAATTGCCGTTAGTTCACCGTTAACTTACTCATTGATTTCAATAAAAAAAAGGTCTTAGGTTCGGACCACATCCCAATCAAAGTTGGCATAATTAGTACTCTATTTTACTCTTATTAAATTATATAAATAATAATTTAGTAGTTACAACAAAAAATAATACATATGCATTTCTTTAAGTTAGAATTATGTGTCCACAATGCCTTTATTCAAAAAAAAAAAAATTATTCATTATCAATTAATTAAATAAGAGAAATAGTTTTATTAGTTATATTGTCTTTATTTTTCTTCAATATAAAAATTCTTTATATTCAAATTTATTAATTGATTATATTCACTACATTATCCTTACAATGTCTTTATTCAGTGAAAAAAATTTATTAATTATCAATAAATTAATTAAAAGAAATATTTTCATTAGTTATATTGTCTTTATTTTTCTCAAATGTAAAAAATTTTACATTCAAATTCATCAATTGATTATATTCACTACATTATCTATTATCTTTTTTGTGCACTATTTTTCTAATTAAATATCAAAGTTATAATACAAAATAATGCTATATATTTATTTACCAAGTATTTTATTAATACCATGAAAAAATTAAAAAAATATAATTAATAAAGCCAACCATATTAACTACTTGAGAGATTTTGAGACAACGAGTGTATTCAAATCACACAACAAATTGAAGTGAGAACTACCTCGCAATGTCCTTGTTCGACAATCAGCAGTTAGCGGTTAACGTTAGCGGATTATACTAGCGGATTTGACCAGCGAATTTATTTAATTATTAACATTGGGTAGAAAAAATGACCGCCAAATTATTAAATCAAATGAATGGTTCATATTGTTCAGGTTTTAATTTTTTCTTTTAAGATTTTCTAATTTATCCTTAATTATATGATTATCCATTTAACTTTTCCGTTAATTCACTGTTAGTCTAATTCTAATATTAAAGTCTAATATAGAATTATAACTACACCATTAATCTAATTCTAATATTAAAGTCTTAATAGAACTAAACCACAAATCCTAATGTCGGAATCTCCTCAAACAATATTAGTATATATATTTAATATTTTATGTCCTAATTTTTATTTGTTCTCCCTTATGTCCCGTATTTGGTTTCAACGATACATATACAATTATTTTATTGACAATTATAATCAATCTTGACTCTCCTTCTCTCTAATTCCTTCACCACTTTTTCGGCTTTGTCCGGCGGACGCGACCTCCGCTTGCTCCTCTTAGCGGAGGCGGCGTCTGCTCCTCGCCTCTCCCACTGCCTTCCACCACCTCTTTCTCCTCCTCCCTTCCCCCCTCTCCATCTCCACCCTCCGGCCTCTACCTTGCTTCCGCACCTCTTGCCACAATAATCGCAAAGTCCAGATCTAAGCAAGAAGCCCCTCACCATTGTCAAAGCTCACTTCTTCAGAAAGAAGCCTTTTGCTGCCAAACCGCCAGATCTGGCCATAAGAAAGAAGCATATTCCATCACCTTTTTCAAGGTTATTTTCCCATAAAAAGGAAAGGGGAAAATCATAGAGGCTTTAGGTTTGGTAAATGTGAAAGTGGTTTGTACAGCTTTGGGTTTGGTTTAAGAGGAGTCAGTAGCTTACTTTTGTGGTTTTGCTTTTCGGGTTGTTTTTCTGTTAATTTACAGTTTTTTGTGCTTTTTATCTCGTTTCTTTGACGAGTTTTCTCTTTCTCATTTTTATGATGAGTTTTCTCTATCTCATTTATATGACGAGCTTTTGTATGAAGCTTGAAATGCTAAAAATGGTCATGGCTTTTGTTAACTTCATCCTGGGCAATTTAGAAGACAATGGAAAAGTGCCTCTTCTGAACTCTGATATGAAATTCAATTCAATTGATAGGCTACCCTCTGAGAAATCTCTTAATCCCACTGATGTAAGATCGTGGGTTCTCAAGACGGTAATATTGTCGATGCACCAAAAGATGGAGATGAATACCCAGGTGATGTGCAAGAACTTCTGAGATAACCTTGTATACAGTCGGCCAGATCATTGAGGTAGTATTTAAAGAAGCTTTAAGGCCCTTCAAGGAGTTTAGCTTCCAATTTGTAATACAGTTTGCGATTCAAATTTTCTGCATTGTTAGAAAAATTGTTTCTATGCCTGACTGTAAGAAATGGCTTACCATTTCACTGATCTTTGATGTAATCGCTTCATGTTATGACTTAATGAATTAAGTACTTTATTTCAAAAAAAAATAATCAATCTTGACTATATTATCTTGCATTTGTAAATTTAGAATTACCTATTTAACTCGCACGGGCTTAGCTCAATGGTTTAGTGGGTAGTATTTGGGAGAAGAGACGAAGGTTTGAACCTCGGCGGCGGCAGTGCGGGAATTATGTCCAAAGTGGGCAGATTCCTTGTGCGTATCAGCATTTGGCCTTGTCTTCTGAACCATTGAGTCACCGTGATTTACAACTTCCCACAATGCTCTGTCGGTTCGGAGTGTGGGGGGCCCTTGGGGTTGGGGACTCAACCTTTGGGAGAAGAATTACCTATTTAAATACGCAAATTCAACCTTCAATTATCTATGCATGAACAATTTCAATATAATCCTGTCTTAATATACTTTAAAGTACTTATTTATCCCAATCGCGCAATGCGCGTAAAAAACTAGTATATACCAATAAGAGCCCAAGAGAGTTAGGCCTATAATGGGTAGAAAAATGGCGGTCAAATATTTTAATCAAATTAATGGCTCAGATTGATCAGATTTTAATTTTTTCCTTGAGATTTCCTAATTTATCCTTAATGAATATGATTATCCGTTAAATTTTCCGTTAAATATTATCTTTTTCCGTTAGTTTCAGTTAGTTCATTGTTAACTTACTCATTGATTTCAATAAGAGAGGTCTTAGGTTCGAACCCCATCCCAATCAAAGTTGGCATAATCTATCAATATAATAAAGCAGTAACTTTCTACCAAAAATACTTTCCCGCCTATGCTATACTGCGTCGTTTTAAGCATTTAGTTATATGTGTCGAATTAATTGTGTCCACATGACTTTTGGGTTTTCAATGTGCATTATCCGGCTACTATGTTCGGATACCAAGTAAAATAGATAGACTTCTACTAATTGAAGAGTTCTAATGATAACTTTAACCTAAATAAGTAAATATAAATTGATTTACATATATACACCAACAGACATACAGATAGACACATACATATTTTACATCTGTATATATAGCATTAAATGCTTCGAAATAATCAGCTATTGATTGTGCTCTTGGAAAGTGAAAGGTTTCCAGCAGCTTCATGCTTCCAAGATAATATTCAAATTTCGAAATTTAATTTTACAGTCTATATAAACCTCTGTTGATATACATCTCCAATCCCCATTTGTCCATCTCTTCAGTTCGTAGTACCTGATCTGCAGTACATTTTTATTAAAGCCTCTAGATATTGAAGAGCAATACGAGTGAGTTGTGTTAGAGTTTATGAAACACCTGAAAGTAGAGGCTCTACACAGATCAAGAGTAGAGAATGTTTGGTATGCTATGAATAGGTAAACTCATTTTGTATAACTTTTGCTCACTGTTTAACGTTCTGTCTTCGTTAGACTAATATTTTTGATGCTATGATGCTACCCAACTGTATTTGAATGCCTCTCCTCAGGAAGTTGATGATTTAAGATCAAAGTAAGTGTATAGAATTTCTTTTTTATCCGCAGTATATATTAGCTACACTATTCAATATGGTTTCAGACTAAAGTATGGTACAGTATACACACTTAACATTTTGTATTTTATTTATAGTAGGTAAATCTGAATTTCATATTATTTGTTTATGTAGGATAACTGCTGTTCATAGTCCTTTAAGAAGTATCAGTACTGCAACAGTTATTGAATAGTCTAGATGGTATTTGTAATTTTTTTAAATTTTGGTTGTAGTTTGGAGACTACTGGGAGGCCTATAAGATTGTTGGTATTAAATCTGACATATATGACTGGTACTATGACTCTTGCAAGTCTCAAGGATGTAACAAAGAACTGGATTTTAAAGATTGAATGTATTTGTGCAAAAAATGTAGTAGAAGTTGACTTGAAGATGTTTTAAGATTTAGGGTCAAAGTTCTGTGTCATTGGATGGTAATGGTAATGCAACTTTGTTACTTTGAGATTGTTTATGTGTTGAGCTTTTAGGTATGAAAGATGTAGAGCTCAAATCTTCTTAGCAAAAGGTGAGTACAGTGCTATTTTTCACTATATCTTAATTGATCTATACCTCTATACATAGATTGTATCTGTACTGTTAACTAAATTTGTTCTCATTTTTTAGGTGGTTAGAAAAATCCCCATAGAGCTTGAAAGTTTGGTAGGTCTTTGAATGTTATTTAAAATTGCTGTGAGGAAGGATCAATTTGTCAATCTACTTAATGCTTTTACTGTAATGCAAATTAAGATTGACTCATCTCTATTTGCTATTTTCTGCCCTGGACTTCTTGATAGTAAGGATAAAGATTTGACTTCAAAGTTGGAACTTAAAGATGGTGATGTGGTGAGTTAATTATTCAGTTTTGATAAAAATGTTTTATGTATATATCATTAAGATTGCATTTTCTAACTCATTTTATGTTACCTATTTAGGGATTTTATTATGACCATGAGGTATAGAGCCCCATTTTGAATGCTGACCAAGAAAGGACTGTTAAAGGAACCCAAAGTGATGCAGTTAAGAGATGCCTACTAGATTAATTTTCCAGTACAAATTTCAAAGTAGAAGAAACAAGCTACTGTCAAAGTTGAATAAATTATTGGTAAAGATGAAGTTCCTGTGGATGAATCAACAATTTGATAACCATTTTTGTTTATCTGTGTTTCTTTGAAGGACAGTGCTTCTACATTGTTTGAGACTATTTGCTTTATTTCTACATGTTTGGGACTGTTTTGAACTTTTCTAAGTTGCTATTTTCTGTTTTATTTAGGTTGGATTTTATATTTTATATTATCTGTTCTATTTTTTTCTTTGTTGGAAATCATTGAAAGGTAGAAGACAATCACAAGTGAAGACCTTAGAAGTTTTTTTTTTTATTAAAAAATAATGATGTATATCATCCAATATAGATTGTATTTAGGAATATATTTGAGTAACACACTTAATCTAATAAAAACAAAAGTTACATAACAGAGGTCCCAAAACACTATAATGTTAGTAATGTTTAAGAACACTTACTTGACATTTCAAGGTGCCAAAGCATTTAAGCATCCTTCCTATAATCGTTGTAGTCATATACTTAACATGACACAGCATTGGTACCTGAAAAATACTGTTACAAAACATTATAAAAAATAAATAATTAAAAACAATTTAAGCCATAGCATTAGAAAACATCCTAACTTAATCAGTCTAAATTAAATAAACAAATTAAAATAAAATTATACCGGGAAATTTAATATTCAAAAAAGTTAAGAGTAACACAATTCATCATTATTATGAAAGGCAATACTTTAAAGCATCATATATATATAATTCAACTATTTATTGAAAAAATCATACACATAGTTAACTATTGCAGAGCTAAAAGAAAAAAATTAACTATACTAAATTAGAGAATAAATTCATATACTACTTGAATACAATGTTCAGCTTAATAATCACATGGGAATATGATTACAAAAAGGGTATATCAACAGCTTAAAAAATCAATACAAATAACAACTAAATCATATTAAGATGACAGTAAACACCAAACAAATCATATTAAGCTTTTAATTTTAGTAAGTTGTCATAAATAGTCACGGGCCTGTTATATTTCTCAGGAAGAATTAACTATAACAACAGCTAATTAATAATAACAATTCTAAATGCCAAGCTATAAAAGGAACAACTACTCAAACAGTTCTAATCAAATAGCAGCAATAATCAATCCAAAATTTCAAATGAAAACAAAGTTAAATACAACTTTACTTTTATTTTCTTTTTACATCTATCAGTAGACATCATATGAATACAAAATCTACTTATTGAACAAATCACACAAAAAATACTTAGCTTTCTTCAAATGCCTCTTTGAAGCTACTCATTCTGCAAAAAGTAAAAACAAAACCAAAAAGAAACAGTTAGAAACATTTGCGGGTAAAGAGAATAAAGAAAAAATTCATACATCTACAACAATCAAGAAAAATAATCTCCATCCAAGTACGCCACCGTGAAATAAATTAGGCTACCAACGCATGCATTTCTAAATTTAAAGAAAAAAAATCATAGAGAGACGATTAAGTGAACCTACTGCTCATATCGTTTAATCTATTCAAAGATTATGTCATTCTTAGACTTAAAATTGAAAAAAAAAATCGTAAAGATAATCTACAAATGCTTGGCTAAATTAAACGAATTAGATAGATTTGATAGATGGATTATACTTACAATGATTATTATCCCAGCACTCGTCTTCACTATTAGTTTAGATTTACGATAGTATGGTTGCTAGATTTGTGATGCTTTGAGAGTGGTTGCATAAAAAATCTGGTACTAGAGAGAGAGAGAGAGAGCGACGATGAGGATGAGAGATGAGTAGAAGAGGATGTGATAAACTTCCAGATCCTTCATCTGATTTTTATTATATATATATATATATATATATATATATATATATATATATATATATATATATATATATATCATAAGCACGTATATATAGATTTTTCTATATATTTTATATCATAGGTACACTAGATTGTCTTTGAAGTTTAACATAAGACAATTTCCGTTAAGCTGTCATATGCAATGATCATAAATAAGAGTCAAGATAAACATTGTTGAAGGTTGGATTGCTACTAAAAGAAATCAGTATTTGTTCATGGTCAGTTATATCATATATGTGACTGCATCAAGAATAAGTAATCCAGACGATCTAAAAAATATTACTTTGTTGTGAATCATAAAATAATTATACTTCTACTACTATTGTAGTTTACAAATAAGTTTGTAATAATTTGTAATTTAATCTTTCTTTCAATAATATTTCCTTTTTTTTTTTTGTTTACAACAACAATTTATTTTTATTAAAATTGTATGTACTCCGTGCATTAGACTCAATAAAAGTTGGGTTCTATTTCTAATCTACTATAAAATATGTATTATAGTAAATTATATATTGGTTTGGTGATAGCCCTTTCGTAGTATCTTGATTTTTTTATTTTTTTTATTTTTTTTGCAGGAATCAAGCTATGTGAGTGCAGTTGAAGAGACCTAAAGAATATTTAAAAAAAAAAAAAAAAAAAAAAAAAAAAAAAAAAAAAAAAAAAAGGACAAGTTGTGCATCAAATTAGACCAAAACAATGAAGAAATCAAGATTTACCAGATAAAAGAACAGTCTTGGTTCAACAAGAACATGACAGTTAATAACACGAGATGTACCTTAGACTCGACAAACTGAATTCTAAGTCCAAAGTTCAGAGTACAAGAACTATGAAGGTTTTAGTTGATGTGGAACTTAACTTTGTAAGTAAAAGTTAAGTGAGGAGCATGTAGATTGTACCAGATTGTAGATATCTCAAGCTTATGGTTAATCAACTGATAAAACTAATTATATCAAACTGCTCCAAGTATGAATTAAACTTACATGTTATTTCGGTGGTATGTCAGTCTTATTGATTAACCACCATACAACACTACTTAAAACACAAAACAAAAGTTAACACTAAATTAAATGATCAGAATTGCAATTTAAACGGTCAGAAGAAAAAAACTTTGTGATTCAAAATTATAGTAAAAGAAGTAAATTAACTCTAATTTAATTAGTAGTAACTCTAATTTTATAATTTAATTATAAAATTGTAATTTTTATCGTCTCAAAATTTTTAGATTTTCATATATTATATTCTCTTCTTATTACCCTAAAAAAAATTATCTTCTTATTATATTATACATATTCTATATATTATATATATGGTCGTGTCAGGGATCAACGATTGGGTATCTGCCAGGGGAACCTACAAATACAACCACTTCGTTGTTCATGGGCGAGTTTGGGTTAATAAATTGCTTTGGTTATTTGGGCCTATCCTGAAACCAATTAATATATTATCATTGTTGGGCTAATTATGTTTAAATCTCATATTAGTTTATAATTTGTTATATTTATCTGAAGAATAAATATTTTCAATACATACTGTAAAATATTTTTATTTTAGGGAAAATGACACTTTTTCCCCCTGAGTTATATATCTATAGCATTTTTCCCCCTAAATGATTAAAGTGGCTGTTTTTCCCTCTGAAATGTTAATTGGACATATTTACCCTTAAACTAAATATTTAATTTATTTTTTTTCTCCAACAAATTATGACCATAATTTGGTTCAAACTAAACAAACACTATAGCAACCAAACCGAAATATTCCAATTACAATTTAGAATCGAAATTCGATATTTAGAGTTTGTTAAAATCGTGAACCGGAACGGTCGGTTCATGTTCCGAACTGAAGAAATAAAATACATTTATTGTTGAATTTAGACTATTTTAAAATAAAAAATATAATTTTAAAATAAAGACGGTTCAAAATCGCGAATCAGATCCGGAACCGCCGTTCACGGTTCAAGATTCAATTTTTTGATACATAATTTTAATAAATTGACATTTAAATATTGGGTTCTATATCTGAATTATAACCGTAAACTATTAATTCGATTGCTTTAGTATCCGGTTCAATTCAAACCGAACCGTGGTCATCCCTACGTATACGCAATAATTTGTTGGAGTAGTAAAATAAATAAAATGTTTACTTTAAGGGTATAAATGTCAATTTAATATATCAGGGGGAAAAAAGCACCACTTTTAGAATAATTGAGGGGGCTAATGTGCTTACCTAAATAATTGAGGGGGAAAAAATGCTATAACTATATAACTCAGGGGTAAAAAGTGCCATTTTCCCTTTATTTTATCAACATATCTATCATAAAATTTCATAATAATAGATTGCTTTAAGTTTTTGGGTTTCCTTTTTTTACAAAAGAAATATCAAATTATGTAATTACAGAATAAATTAAGTTTTTGGTTTATATATTATTTTATTTTGGGTTTGCAGAAAATGTTGAAAATTTAACGGTCGCAAAAAATAATAATGCTATTGGGAAAGAAAATCAAACTAATTCATCTACGGGATGCATGCAAATGTTATCTTCTAATACAACCTTTTTGTAACATTGGATGTTATTTGTAGTTAAACACGATTCTTTTGAGTATACATCTAAGTAGCCATAACATGGAATATATGACAAGCCAAAATAAATGTAGAAAGTTTGTATTAGGAAATATTGATCACTCATTGAGGTTGTGCAATGGTACAATGATGATCATTTCAAAGTTTGGCTGATCATGTTTTAGAAGCTCAAATACTGTGCGGATCAAGTGTTGGTACAAAGGTATTAATTTCAAGGATGTCCTAAACACCTTCTGATCCAATATTGCCTTTTAAGTTCCAAATAAAACAATTTCCCCTAATATTGTCATATGCCATGACAATAAATAAAAGCTAGGGTCAAACACTATCCAACGTGGGTTTGTTTTTGAAGAGGCCGGGATTTAATCATTGTCAAATGTATGTAGCAGTGTCAAGAGTTAGTAATTCTAAGGGATTAAAAGTACTTATTTGTGAAGAAAATGTACAATATAAAAATACGGCTACAAATGTCGTATATAAAGAAGTATTCAATAATGTCTAATAAAATTCAAATTTTGTGTTGTTTTTTAAAATTATAATACTATATATTCTATTAATTATATTTATGGCCGTGCATCGCACGGGTGCAAATACTAGTTAGTACACTATTTTACTCTTATTAAATTAAAATAATAATTTAGTAGCTACAACAAAAAATAATACATATGCATTTCTTTAATTTAGAATTATGTGTCTACAATGTCTTTATTCAAAAAAAAATTATTCATTATCAATAAATTAAATAAGAGAAATAATTTCATTAGTTATATTGTCTTTATTTTTCTTCAATATAAAAATTCTTTACATTCAAATTCATCAATTGATTATATTCGCTACATTGTCCCTACAATGTCTTTATTAAAAAAAATTATTCATTATCAATAAATTAATTAAGAGAATTAATTTTATTAGTTATATTGTCTTTATTTTTCTCCAATGTAAAAATTCTTTACATTTAAATTCATCAATTGGTTATATTCACTACATTGTCTATTATATTTTTTGTGCACTATTTAATTAAAAATATCAAAGTTATAATACAAAATAATGCTATATATTTATTTACCAAGTATTTTATTAATACCATGAAAAAATTTTAAAAAAATATAATTAATAAAGCCAATCATATTAACTAATTTGATATATTTGTTGACAAAGAGAGTATTCAAATCACAGAACAAATTGAAGTGAGAACTATCTCGCAATGTCCTTGTTTGACAATCAGCAGTTAGCGGTTAGCGTTAGCGGATTTGACCAATGAATTATATCAACGGTTGGTAAAAAGATATTTGAAAAAATCAGTTGTTTAGATTAACATCTAAAATGACCTAAGGGAATACATATATTTAATAATAATAATAATAATAATAATAATAATAATAATAATAATAATAATAATAATAATAATAATAATAATAATAATAATAATTGTTTTTAAAAATAAAAAAAATAAAAAAATACGTAGTATAATTAAGCCAATTATATTAACAACTTGGGGGATTTATTGACAAAAAAAAGTATTCAAATCATACAACAAATTGAAGTGGAAAACTACCTCACAATGTCCTTGTTTGCCAATCAGTAGTTAGCTCTTCAATATTAGTATATATTTAATATTTTATGCCCTAATTTTTATTTGCTCTCCCTTATGTCCCATATTTGGTTTCAACTATACCTATACAATTATTTTATTGATAATTGTAATCAATCTTGACTATATTATCTTGTATTTGTAAACTTAAAATTACCTATTTAAATACGCAAATTCAACATTCAATTATCTATGCATGAACATTCCAATATAATCTTGCTTTGATATACTTTAAAATACTTATTTAAAAAAAAAAAAAAAAAAAAAAAAGAACATTGGGCATTATCCCACTCGCGCAATGCGCGTAAAAAACTAGTTTTCTATTATAAGTAACAAACATTTGTCAACATTACTTTAAGGAAAAATGTAATCCTTTTGATGAAAAATATAATTTATATATATATATATATATATATATATATATATATATATATATATATATATTTGGTTAGAAATGCTTAAAAATTGGAGTTATTTCGACGTCCTCCTAGTTTAGTTTGTATCGTCTGTTGAAAATTAATATCTTACGTTGATTGAAAGTTGTATGGAGGAATGTTTTGGTGCCATCATTTATAACTGGCCATGTGAAGGGTCGACCATTCAATTCTAATTTAATTGGCTAACTAACTAACTCTCTATCTGTCGCCAAACACTTTGTGCTCAAATAACACATCTGTAACTCTCCTACTTCAATAGTGGTTATTGACTCCTTGAACTGCATTAGTTAAAGAAAGTATAGAATATATACTACATTGTAATAGAGTCAATAATATTAAAAAAAAAAAAAAAAAAAAAAAAAAAAAAAAACTCTCTATCTGCTGATCTCATCTCAAATATTTTTTCCATTGCTATAATTTAATTGATAATGGTAATATATTTACAAACTATTTACGTACAAATGGTTCTACTGTACAGACCCCCAAACCATACGTACTCCCTAAATTTTACTCCCTGATGTAGCAGATATTGATAAACTACTTTTTCCTACGTGAATCTCAATACAAGTGTCTACATCAAAATTTTATATGTGAGAATATAAAATGGAGTACATGTAGTATTTTTCCGTACAAATTGTTGTACGACATGTGATGTGCTACATTATTCTCATACATATTAATGATTGTTCCATCCATCATTCACTACTTCACTTTCTTATCTACTATACTAATAAGAGCCCAAGAGAGTTAGACCTATAATTGGTAGAAAAAATGGCGGTCACAGATTTTAATCAAATGAATGGTTCATATTGATTAAAAGATTGATCAGATTTAAATTTTACACTAAATTTCCTAAAATACCCACACATCGTTACTAATTCCGTTAAAATTTTAAGAATTGTCGTTAGTTCATCGTTAACTTACTCATTGATTTCAATAAAAATTAAAAAAAAAAAAGATCTTAGGTTCGAATCTCATCCCAATCAAAGTTGGCATAATTAGTACTCTATTTTACTCTTATTAAATTATATAAATAATAATTTAGTAGTTACAACAAAAAATAATACATATGCATTTCTTTAATTTAGAATTATGTGTCCACAATGCCTTTATTCAAAAAAAAAAAATTATTCATTATCAATAAATTAAATAAGAGAAATAATTTTATTAGTTATATTGTCTTTATTTTTCTTCAATATAAAAATTCTTTATATTCAAATTTATTAATTGATTATATTCGCTACATTGTCCTTACAATGTCTTTATTCAGTGAAAAAAAATTATTAATTATCAATAAATTAATTAAAAGAAATATTTTCATTAGTTAAATTGTCTTTATTTTTCTCAAATGTAAAAATTTTTACATTCAAATTCATCAATTGATTATATTCACTACATTATCTATTATGTTTTTTGTGCACTATTTTTCTAATTAAATATCAAAGTTATAATACAAAATAATGCTATATATTTATTTACCAATTATTTTATTAATACCATGAAAAAATTAAAAAAAAATATATAATTAATAAAGCCAACCATATTAACTACTTTGAGAGATTTTGTGACAAAGAAAGTATTCAAATCATACAACAAATTGAAGTGAGAACTACCTCGCAATGTCCTTGTTTGACAATCAGCAATTAGCGGATTTGACCAGCGAATTTATTTAATTATTAACATTGGGTAGAAAAAATGACCGCCAAATTATTAAATCAAATGAATGGTTCATATTGTTCAGGTTATAATTTTTTTTCTTTTAAAATTTTCTAATTTATCCTTAATTATATGATTATCCATTTAACTTTTCTGTTAATTCACCGTTAGTCTAATTCTAATATTAAAGTCTAATATAGAATTATAACTACACCATTAATCTAATTCTAATATTAAAGTATTAATAGAACTTAACCACAAATCCTAAAGTCGGAATCTCCTCAAACAATATTAGTATATATTTAATATTTTATGCCCTAATTTTTATGTGTTCTCCTTTACGTCCCGTATTTGGTTTCAACTATACCTATACAATTATTTTATTGACAATTATAATCAATCTTGATTATATTATCTTGCATTTGTAAACTGAGAATTACCTATTTAACCCGCACGGGCTTAGCTCAATGGTTTAGTGGGTAGTATTTGGGAGAAGAGACCAACGTTTGAACCTCAGCGGCAGTAGTGCGAGAATTATGTCCAAAGTGGGCAGATTCCTTGTGCGTATCAGCATTTGGCCCTGTCTACTGAACCATTGAGTCACCGTCATTTACAACTTCCCACAATGCTCTGTCGGGCCGGAGTGTAGGGGCCCTTGGGGTTGAGGACTCAACCTTTGGGAGAAGAATTACCTATTTAAATACGCAAATTCAATCTTCAATTATCTATGCATGAACAATTTCAATATAATCCTGCCTTAATATATTTTAAAGTACTTATTTAAAAAAAAAAAGTATTGGACATTATCCCAATCGCGCAATGCGCGTAAAAAACTAGTACTTTTTTTTTTTTTTGAATGGTACAATTATACGCGTACAAACTTTTTTTTTTTTTAATTTACTTTTTTTTTTCTAGCTTCCATGCATCTACGAATCTAGCCTAAAAACTAAATAACCTTATATTTAACGACATTTCAATAATTTTGTTAATAGAGAAAAAAAATAAAATACCACAATAATACTAAGATCAAAAGATCAGAGAATGTTCTAAAAATAGACTACCACCTATAAATTTAGGATTAAAAATACTTGGGATAAGGATTAAAAATACTTTCTTTAATTTCCTGTGTCAATAATGTGATGATCTCCATGTGTCAAAATGTTCGGGCAGTGATCGGTACATGATTGTATATCCATTTGAGCACTATTCCATATATAATTTGTAATCATGCATTATATTAAGAAGTCAATGATGGATAATTGTTAAACAAATAATTCTCTTGTCATTGCACCTCCAATTAACGTATTGTGGTTCCTAGCAGCAAGATTACAGGCTGGGATTGGGCTATGAAATATAAATTAAAATGATATACGTACGTACCCTTCATTATGTTATATGTACCTTTGCCGGCCTCCCAAGTGTTATATTCCAGTCGGCCGCAGAAACTAATTAATAATGAAATGTCTGGACATATTTGTGTAAAGAGGATTGTTATATACTAAGTGGCTTGTGGTTCACACTGATTTGGTTTTTTATGTGGAAGGTCTAGTATTCAAGTCTTAGTGTATGCGAATATTGTGTATATATGTGAGTGTCCCCTTCCTTTGTAAAAAAAAAAAAAAAAAAAAAAAAAAAAAAAAAAAAAGGGATTGCTTTATATATATAGAAAAAATAATGTAAAAGCTTATAATTGTAGTAATGTATTTTTGGATATATTCATTTGAATGATATGTTATAAATATATACGGAGTAATTTTTATATTTATTTTGAATTATAATATATGTGAAATTTCAATATCTGATATCCGGACCAAACTTGTATTATGATTAATTAAAATATTCGAACCAATAATCTATTGAGTTCAATCAAAATATAAAACTTGATATAAAGTTCAACTTTTTTTTTTTTTGTTGTTGATAATGTGAATAATGTCTAACTTTAAACGTAAACAAATAAGTTATGTTTAAATAAGTAATGCAAGTATAAAAGATCGAAGATGGTTATTATAAGTAAAAGTTGATGATAATGAATGTAACCATAGTAATAAATGCATATATAAGGGTGTGTTTGGTTGGCAGGTTTAGCACTCTGGTATGGGTATGAAAGTGATTGTTATTGTTTGGTTGACTGGTTTTTAAAACACTACTATGGGTTTGGAATACCCATTAATGGAAAAACCTATTCCCTTATTTTAGAAGGGTTTCATCCCATTATTCATCCTTAGCCTAATCATTCCCATTCCACCCTACTACCAAACATGCAAAATACTTTTACCAAAATCCATTACCATTACCAAGTATTTGACACCCATTCCGATTCCGATTCCCATGTACGAACCAAACACACCCTAAGTAGATAATTAAGGTCGGGTGAGAATGTGGTTATAGTGACATATAGACAAATGGATGATAGATAATTTTATTTTTCAATTAGAAAACAGTTTTTAAAAGTTTTCCAGTTTTCTAAATGAATAACTGTGCAAGTAAACATGGTTTTTGTTTTCTATTCTTCCAGTATCCAGTTTTCTAGAAAACAAGATAAATTTTTCAGTTAATAAACAAACCACCTGGTTATAAAAAATAAATAAATAAATAAATAAAAAAACACATGATTTTCAACCTGAGAAACGTTCGTAACAAATTTCACTCTATTTACCTACATACATGATAGATCTTAGGGTGTGTTTGGTCAATCGTTATACCGTGCACCTAGGGGTGACCACGGTTCCGGTTCAAACCGGAACCGTAACCGGAACCGTCACTGTGCTAACCGGAACCGAACCGGAACCGTCCGTACGGTTCCGGTTCCGGTTCTTAACCGGAACCTATAAGGTTCCGGTTAAGGTTCCTATAATATTGGAACCGGTTCCGGTTCCAAACCGAAAAAATAAAAAAAAAATGCAAAATTATTAAATTTTGCATTTTTAAAATTATTAAATTTTTTTTTAGTTTAAGTGAAATAAATTACTTAATTTTGCTATGAATAAATTAATATAAAGACCTTATGGGAGTAGTGACCAGAGAGTATTGAAACTGATAAAGGTAATTCTTAGTCTATTAATGTTTAGAAAAATAAAGGAAACAAATGACAATGAAAAATTTATTGTCTTTTGTTTCCTTTGTTATCCTAATCATTAATGGCCTAAGAATTGCCTTTATTAGTTTCAATGCTCTCTGGTCGC
Source organism: Ipomoea nil (assembly GCF_001879475.1). Classification (NCBI taxonomy): domain Eukaryota; kingdom Viridiplantae; phylum Streptophyta; class Magnoliopsida; order Solanales; family Convolvulaceae; genus Ipomoea; species Ipomoea nil. The sequence continues at coordinate 130,845 of NW_017617503.1, read as the reverse complement.
TATTCTCATAAGGTCTTTGTATTAAAACATAGCAAAGTTAAACATTTTATTTCACTTAAACTTACAAGTTACAACTGTCATCTTTAAAAAAAAAAAAAAATTTACTCAAACTCAAGGCCTAACAATACTTAAAAACTTACAATTTACAAAAAAAAAAAAAAAAAAAAATACCGGTTCCGGAACCGGAACCTTAATATAAGGTTCCGGTTCCGGTTTGACCAAATACGGAACCGGAACCGCCGGTTCCGAACCGGAACCGGAACCGTGGTCATGTCTACGTGCACCAGGGCGCACATAGCACTGTGCGCTCTGCGCCTCCCAACACGACGTCGTTTTGTTAAGTTGTTAGAAAAAAAAATTTCCTGTTTCAAATGCACATAAACTCATAACAGAATACACATAAACTCATAACAGAATACACATAAACTCATAACAGAATACACATAGTCTAACATAATACATAATACACATAAACTCATAACACAATACACATAAACTTTTAACTGAATACACATAATGAGTTTGGTTAACATAATACACATAAACTCTTAACTGAATACACATAAACTCATAACACAATACACATAAAATTTTAACTGAAAACACATAATGAGGTTTGGTCTGTTCGGATGGACGGAGTGATGTCAGTATGACGTCAGCATGAAACGCGCGCGTTTTGTGCCTGGGCGCATATTGCTATGTGCACCGTGGTGCACGATATAAATTGCCGTGTTTGGTTCGCACATGGGAATCGGAATCGGAATGGGTATCAAGTACTTGGTAATGGTAATGGATTTTGGTAGAAGTATTTAGCATGTTTGGTAGTAGGGTGGAATGAGAATGATTACTAATAGTAGTGCTTGAAAAGGAATAATGGAATGAAACTCTTATTTTATTGGAGCAAATTATGTTGTGCCTCCGTATGCACCATGGATGCAAAAACGACGTCGTTTTGTATCAAAACGCGCGTCCTTTAAAAAAATAAATCAGTTTCGATTCCCAGCAACAACATTATGTTGTTCATTTTTTTGTTCATTCATTCTGAATTTTTAGTTATGAAATTATGGATGTGTAGGTATGCCATTCTGGATTTATAGTTATGAAATTATGGATGTGTAATTATGCATGGTGTAGTTATGCAATTCTGAATTTTATAGTTATGAAGTTATGGATGTATAGTTATGCAATTCTGGATGTAAGTTATGGATGTGTAGTTATGCAATTCTGGATTTATAGTTATGAATTATGGATGTGTAGTTATGTAATTCTGATGTATAGTTATGAAATTATGGATGTGTAGTTATACATGTAATTCTGAATATTTTTTTTTTAGTTAGACGTCAAAACGACGTCGTTTTTGTATCTGTATGCACCATGCATGGTGCATACGGATGCACAGCATAAAGATTGTTTTATTGGGGTATGAATTTTTCAATTAATGGGGTATTCAAAACACATAGTTGTGTTTTAAAAACCTATTAATTAACCAAACAATAACAATCACTTTCATACCCATTCATGTGAGCAAAACCCATCAACCAAACACACCCTAGATCCTTCCATTATTGCCAAAAATATTTGATTAATAGCACATTTTAGAGACAAATACATTACAAATTATTCATAATTACCTAGACATCTTTTAAATTATACGGAGTACTTACTAACAAATAAAGTTGAATCACTTAAAAATGAATTAATTTGTATTCATTTGCTATTAAGTTCAATTGATTTTTAACTTACTGCTATCATGTCCAATTTAATTCTCTTTAATTATATTATTAGTGTGGTAAATAAATAACTTGTGGATATTACTAGACAACTTTTTTTTTAATGATTATACATTTTCATGCGTAATGACTTATAAGTTTATTGAAACTTGATATGTTGGGAATAATTGTTTGTAGATTTTGATGATGCTAAGCATATTTGTATTAGTATTTGTAGACCCCTTAAAGTCTTAAACTCTTCTGTTGTAAATCGCACTTCACTTCCGTTTCGTGTCAGAAACTATCCAGACGAAAGGATGTCAACATAAGAATTCTAATCGCAAGAAGAAAGCACAATGAGTGCATTCGGAAGAAGCTCGGTCAAAAGAAATAATCAACTTGGAAGAAATTGGACAACATTATTGGAATTTTTAGCAAAAAATAGTATTTAATTGACTATTTTGTGGTACAAATATGTGCAGGGTCCACTTCTGATTTTGGTCCGGTCAAAGTGGATTTGAGGTCTTCATATGGAGATGAAGAAATTGATATATTATACGCTAAAAGCGGATATTGGTGAATGAGAAATTGATTCTCAAACTAGATCCATTTGATTTGGAAAATGAAGGTGGAAAGGCTTGGAAGAAGCACTTGCCCCACATTGGTGTGGAAGTGGATTTACATCACTATATATACAATACCCTTTTAGATGGAGTTTGAATTGTATAACTTAGAGGTTCTCTTTTGTGCGCTCAACACTTTCGTTGCTCTAATTCTTCCCCGGGCTCATCATTTTGTTCAATCCTTTGGTTTCGTATGTACCATTTTGCGATCAAGATTATTTTGGCAAATGGAATGTATCAATCTAGAAGGAGTTCATATGAGGAAGGAGAAAGAGATGTTAGACACATGCCAAATTGACTATCTGACACCTACTAGTCTACATACAAGAAAAATGTTTTTTGAGACAAAGTGCGTTTAATTATACACTGATATGGAAACAGTCTTTACCCTATGGTTCATAGTAGCGCAAATCAAGGATACGACAACAACTTTTTGAAAATTGTGGTAGCTTATGGGCTACTACCACTTTGAATGGCAATAGACAAATTTGATTTTTGAGTAGGCGTGCAACCATCTTATCTATAAAAAGAAGACCCCTTAAGAGATAACCGTATAAAATAGTTGGTCGATTGAATATTGGAGATAAAACTCTTTAAAATTTTATCATGTATTCTAAGATAAATGAATCATTTTAATTCTAATGTCCGGCCAACTAGCTTGTTGGTTTCGAAAGAGGTAAAAAGTCTAGAACTATACGAATTTCTGTGAAAATATGAGTTGTTTTTTAAAGTGAGGGATTTACATGGATGTAGAACAAATAGTGAAAAATTCACAAAATTAATAATTTGAAAGTGATATCAATTTAAAAAAAAAAAAAAAAAAAAAAAAAAAAAAAAAAAAAAAAACTAGAGAAATTTGCACGGATAAGGATGGCTTACCCCCTCCTGAACTTCCTCTCCCATCATTTCCTTCCTAATGTAATTTTCAATCATTGGGTGCTTAGGGCATCCCCAATAAGGGGATTGTTCACATTGTTTTAGGAAAAATTGTTTATATGGATGAAAAAGAATAAAGTGAGAGAAGATTTGGGGTGCTTATGTTAATATGAAAATTTTGTCAGGTTGTGGACCCCAGCTGAAGAAAGAGACAGACGGTGGTTTTGGTTTTGAGTTCTACTACATAGACTCCCAAAATTTTACTCCTTCATTTATACTCTCTGAGGTGACAAATCAGGATTGATTATTTTCATCATGTGGGTCCGCAGAAAAATGTCTACATCAAGAGCATTTGAGAGGGAGTACAAGTTAGAAGTTTAAAATGGGAGTACACCCCAAGTATTTTCTTTTGGTTTTTGCTTCTTACAATGTCACTTTTTACTTTTTTAATTTACTTTTTCTTATTTTGTTTTGGTTTTTATGTTTTATTTTTACTAGTATTTGCACCCGTGCGATGCACGGAATGAATTTGTTAAGAATATATGAATTTATATATAATTATTTAAATTAGAACATCAAATATTATATAGTGCACTTAAAGATATGGTTTAGATCGTTTATATATTTTAATGACATCATTTTTTGAATTTGTGCAAATAATTGCTCAAATTAATAGCTAATGTCTAGATGTACGCATGCGGTGCTATAACTTTAAAAATTTTATTTATCATTGTTTAGTATTTTCATAAATTAGGCAAATGTGCTCGTACTCTAACAGCTCAGTTATAGAAATGAATTGCTATCCTTATTCATTTGTATGGAAGATATATTTTTTTGTCTAGATATATAACAATTTTTTTCATTTAAAAAAAAAAACTTAATATCACCGATTATATTTACACATTATTGAAACCACTTTCTAGACGACATTGTTAGTGGCAACACAATCTTGTTCATCTTCATCTAGAGCTAACACCTTCAATCCAACATGACGGGTTACTTGGGTGAAAATATATAATGGTAGAATCTCAATTAGTTATCCTTTTATATTTTTTCAATTAGAATATCAAATGCAGTGATATTTTTACATAATTTTCGTTCCATTTTTAATTGATGATGTAAATATTATTATTGAAATATTTCCATTCTTTACTTTTACTATTTTTTAAAATATGCATTTACTATTGATAATGTAGAATATTATTATTGAAATATTTCCCTCCAATTTTTAATTTTCATTCCATTTTTTAATTAAAATGCAATAATCTGACCATTTTTTTCTTGTTTTTTAGTCAATTATGGATCATTTTTTATTTGCAGTCAATTATTAATATTCATTTCCTCTTATAATTTCAGTCAATTTGTAATATTAGATTCATTTTCAGTCAATATTTCTTTTTTATTTTTAGTCAATTAGTCAATTAGAATATAGATGCAATGATATTTTTACCTAATATTTTCGTTTCATTTTTAATTTTCATTGACTATTTATAAATAGTTATGCTGTGAAACCGTGTCCACATTGCAAGGTGGACACAATTCTATTTTCATAATTACTGAACTATATGTTCATAATTATAAAACTATATATTCATAATCTCTGAACTTCATATTCATAATTATTGAAATCTATATTCACAATTACAAAACTCTATGTTCATAATTATTGAACTATATGTTCATAATTATAAAATTATATATTCATAATTTGTGAACTTCATATTCACAATTATTGAATCTCTATATTCATAATTACATAACTATAAGTTCATAATTATGTTCACAACACTATATTCATAATTATAGAACTATATGTTCATAATTTTTGAACTATATATTCATAATTATGAACAATTTTGGAACCGTGTCTACCTTGCAAGGTGGACACGGTTCCACAGCATAATTTATCAGGTCAATAATACTAAAAAAATAATAATAATAATAATAATAATAATAATAATAATAATAATAATAAGAGCCTTTGGACTTCTCAATACTTACCCACAGTGATGGTCAAACAATTGTGTTTGTAAGAGAAGTAATATATAGAGGAGCTCAAGAGCTCCTCTTTCCAAACTTTTTCAATATGGGATCAAAATGACCCAACATCATTTACAAAGGGAGCCCGTGGTTCCCTTTTGTCTTATTATTATTATTTTTAATTTTAATTTTATTTTGTATATTGTTTTGTTTGGATTATTATTATTATTATTATTATTATTATTATTATTATTATTATTATTATTATTATTGATAAATCCTGTCAAAATTTTAACAAATTCGTCATTTTAACATTTTAAGCTTAATCATAACAACAAAAATTTTATATAATACTCAGAAATTTGCTCCAAACTACTAATAATTAATACAACACATACATTTTGGGTTAATTTTTACCAATAACTATTACCAATAATATTACCAATTAATAGATTTTGAATAAAGTTATAACTATTACCAATAATATTATCAATTATATTATATTATATAATATAATACCATATATAATATTACCAATTAATAGATTTTATTTAATTTCCATTTGACATTTACTTACGAAATAAGTTTTGAATCTCTATATTCAAAATTACATAATTATATGTTCATAATTATGCTCACAACACTATGTTCATAATTATAAATTAAAACTATATGTTCATAATTGTTGAACTATATATTCATAATTATGAACAATTTTGGAATCGTGTCTACCTTGCAAGGTTGACACAATTTCACAGCTTAATTTATCGGGTCAATAGTACTAAAAAAAAAAAAAAACTTTGGACTTCTCAATACTTGCCCACATTGATGGGCAATCAATTATGTTTGTAAAAGGAGCATTGCTCCTCTTATATAGAGGAGCTCAAGAGCTCATTTTCTAAACATTTTCAATGTGGGATCAAATGATCCAACATCATTTACAGAGGGGGGTCCGTGGCACCCTTTTGTCTTCTTCTTATTTAATTTAGTTTTAATTTTATTTTGTATATCGTTTTGTTTCGATTATTATTATTATTATTATTATTATTATTATTATTATTATTATTATTATTATTATTATTATTATTATTATTTGATTGTTGATAAATTCGCCAAAATTTTAACCAATTCGTCAAATTATATAGTAACTCAGTAATTTGCTCCAAATGGCTAAAAATTAATACAACACATACATTTTGTGTTAATCTTTCACAACCCACATTAATAATAAATAAATAAATAATAAATAAATAAAAACTAAAATAAGAAGACAAAGTTGAAGCTTCTTAAATAAGAACCTTTTTGACATCTCAATACTTGCCCACATTGATGGGCAAGAAATTATGTTTGTAAGGGGATCATTGCTCCTCTTATATAGAAGAACTCTCTCTTTTCAAACATTTTCAATGTGGGATAAAAATGATCTCAAAATCATTTACAAAGGAAGTCCGTGACTCCCCTTTGTCTTTTTTTGTTTTTTTTTTTTTTTTGTTTTTTAATTTTAATTTTAATTTTATTTTGTATATAATTTTGTTTGGATGATTATTATTATTATTGTTGTTGTTGTTGTTATTGTAATTTGATTATTTGGAAAATTCGTCAAAATTTTAAGAAATTCGTTTGTTTAACATTTTATATTTTATCGAAACACCAAAAATATTATTTAATAACTTAACAATTTGCTCGAAACTGCTAAAAAAAAAAAAACAAATATACATTTTTGGTTAATCTTTCCCAAACTCCCTAATAAATTTAAAAAAATAATTAAGAATCCATTATGATAAGTTTTTTAAATAAGAGCCATTTGACACGTTAGGTTTTAATAGGTTCTGGAACCATGTCCACCTTGCAAGGTGGACACAGTTCTATGTTCATAAATACTGAACTATAAGTTCACTATTATAAAGCTATATATTCATAATCTTTGAACTTCATATTCATAATTATTGAACTCTATATTCATAATTACAAAACTCTATGTTCATAGTTCTTGAATTATATGTTCATAATTATAAAGATATATATTCATAATTTGTAAACTTCATATTCACAATTATTGAATCTCTATATTCATAATTATATAACTATGTGTTCATAATTATTTTCACAACACTATGTTCATAATTATAGAACTATATATTCATAATTTTTGAACTATATATTGATTATTATTATGACCTATTTTTGAACCATGTCTACCTTGCAAGGTGGACACAATTCCACAGCATAATTTGTCGGGTCAATAGTTGTACTATAAAAAGCCTTTGGACTTTTCAATACTTGCCCACATTGATGTGCAAGCAATTGTATGATTGTAAGAGGAGCATTGCACCTCTTATATAGAGGAGATCAAGAGCTCCTCTTTCCAAACATTTTCAACGTGGGATCAAAATGATCCCACATCATTTACTAAGGGGAGCCACCTTTGTCTCTTTTTTTTTTTTTTTTTTTTTTTTTTTTTTTAATTTTAATTTTATTTTGTATATAGTTTTGATTGGATTATTATTATTATTATTATTATTATTATTGTTGTTGTTGTTGTTGTTGTTGTTGTTGTAGTAGTAGTTGTTGTTGTTATTGTTATTGTTATTATTTTAATTTTATTTTATACTTGAACAATAATATTTCTATTATACTTGAACAATAATATTATCAATTATATTATATTATAGAATATAATATCATATATAATATTACCAATTAATAGATTTTATTTAATTTCTATTTGACAATTACTTACCAAATAAGTTTTACTACAAAAGTTTTGGGGGGAAAATTTGTTAGGAGAATTTTACTTATATATATAGATATAGATATAGATTGAGTTAATTACCAATTTGATCCCTCGACTATGAGGATTTCACCAATTTAGTCTTCGACTATCAAAATTTCTCAATTTGATCCTCGACTATGTTATTTTACCCGATTTGGTCATCAGTGTTAATTCCCGGTCAAACTTAAAGGGCAATTTGGAAATTTTAAAAAAAGTATCTTCTTCTCAAACAACAATTGAATTTTACTGTGCCCAAATCCATGGGCCTCTTAACAATCTGGAGATAATCATGAAGACGAGTCGTTATGCTGTGGGCTCGTGCCCAGCGTGCATCATGGGCACGGTAATGGTGCCGTCAGGCACCATTATCTTCTTCTTCTTCTTCTTCTTCTTTTTTTTTTTTTTTAAATTTAATTTCAGACCGCTTCGTTATAAGAGTATATATTCACAGCTTTGTGTTCATAATTTCATAACTGTACATTCATAATTCCATAACTGTACATTCATAATTCCGTAACTGTACATTCATAATTCAATAACTGTAAATTCATAATTTTCGAAGCTCTATGTTCATAATTGTAAATTCATAATGTCAGAGTTCTATGTTCATAATTTCATAACTGTACATTCATAATTTCATAACTGTACAATCATAATTCCATAACTGTACAATCATAATTCCATAACTGTACATTCATAATTCCATAATTGTACATTCATAATTCCATACTGTATATTCATAATTCCATACCGAACATTCATAATTTTCGAAGCTCTATGTTCATAATTGTAAGTTCATAATTCCATAACTGTACATTCATAATGTCATAACTGTATATCCATAATTTCATAATGAATATGCCGTTAACGCCGTTTCTAACAAATTTTTTTTTTTTTAGTTAAGACAGCGTCGTTTTAGCATAATTTGCCCATGAAGACCCAAGGCGACTGCATCTATGGGCGTATTGAAAATCCAACCATTTTTATGCTTCATCAGCTTCAACAAAATTTGCCTACAATCCTTCATCATATTCTCCAGACCGATTCCATTGATCCCTCCTCTGCCAACAACACCAACACTCTTAACATTATCAACACCATTACAAAACTTTTCCGGATCTTTATTGGATCCAAAGGACATCGGCCACTTATTTGCCGATAATTTCTTCGATTTCCCGTGAGATCTTGGGTTATTGACGGTGGTACTGAAGTGACCGGACTCGATTCGATCCTTCAGGTTACGGATCTGTTCAAGCTCCGATACTGGCCGTTTCTGAAGCTCATTGAGCTCGCTTTTCGTGTACGACGTGACGTTGTAGGTCAAATAACCTCCGAAATTGAGGCCATTCGATTTGATAGGCCGTTGATTGAACGAATACGCATCATCTGAGGCGGCCTGCGTGACGACCGGCGAATCGTCGTTAGGTTGGTCTTTCGCCGTTTGATGGAAGTGTTTCTATTTTTTCTTGGGGTTAGACCTAGGGTTAGGATTAGGGTTCAGATGTGGATGAGAATAAGGGATTTTCCCCATGAATTCACCGCCGACATCACCGGATTGGGCCCAACTCGATTCATTCCGGCTAGCTAAGACGGCAGATGCCGGAATCACCTAAAGGGCAATCCTCGGCTCAAACAAACGACTTAAACTTTGAGAAGAAATATTTTTTTAAAATTCCCAAATTGCCCTTGACCGGAAATTAACACTGGGGATCAAATAGTCGGGGACTAAATTGAAAAATTTTGATAGTCAAGGATCAAATTGGTGAAATCCTCATAATCGAGGGACCAAATTGGTAATTGACTCATATAGATTTCTTTCTATTTTCTTTTTCCTAATTATACCTACAAAAACTACACCAAAACTTCCACTATTAATGATGCCCTAAATTACCTAATCCAATTTTACCTAATTCACCGCTAATTAAAAAAAAAAAAAAGTTTAAGAACCAATTAATTAATGCTATATCACGAAGTATTGACAAATTCACAAATCTTTTGGCATCTCAAAATTTGAATATCTACTCTCCAGCCTTTCGTGCCCTGCCTCAATCAACACTGCGCTCATCTTGCAGTGTTCATTTCTGTAGCTGCTATTTCTCTGGTCCTCAGCAAATCACCAGTGTCACTAGACGAACGAGAAGCCATCAATTTGTCAGCCATCTTCGCAGCCACAAGTGAGTACAAATTCTTTTCGAATTTTTTTTAATAGAATTGTAGGTGTCGCATGAAGGCGCAGGAAGAATCAAATAAAATTCTTGATGCTGTCGACTTATAAAGGATTGCTGATTTCGGATAAAAATGATAAAAAAGATTGAGATTTGGATTAAAGATGAAATTAAACCTAGATTGAAATTGAAGGGCTTTAGGGTGAGAAGTAATCATCAAAGTGTGTGATTAGAGCTATAGATTAATAATAGCATTGTAATTGTAATGTAATGAAAACAGAAGATTATCTATTGTATTGATGTACTTTGAAGATACTATTTCTCAAGGTGATAGTATAATCTCTTCTGTGCAATGGAAATTGGAAACACTATTGACTGCACTATTGAGTAGTTTAAACACGGAATATTTTCCCATTAGAATAGCATTTGCAAAGATATATGGCATACTTTGATTTATATGTATGTATGTTTTAAGTACATGTTCTATTCAATTACAGCTTAATCTGGATTAGATTTATATGATAATTTATTTCCTTGCTATGAGCCTACTAGTTAGCATAACACAGAGTAAAACTCTTCATGTATTGTTATCTTTGATTTCTCTGTATCTCTTTTCTCTTGCTTTTTATATGGGCTGGTGAATTAACTATGGGGCTAGAATACTAGATGCTGTGCCATTTGGGCTGTTTCTTTTTCTTTCTTTTTAGCTCTTTCAAGTTCTATCATGTTTATGTTATGTTCTAATAAAGGTGCTGTCTGTCTTCTCCTACTTTCTTTACATATTTTTCTTGTTTTAGCATCATCTTTTAGTAACTAGGAGGTCAAGAGAATGGGACTTCTTAGCATCATCCGAAAGATCAAGAAGAAAGAAAAAGAAATGCGCATTCTTATGGTGTAAGTTAACAATCCAATACTTTTTCCTCGTGTCTCAGAAGTTCTATTTTTGGTTCTTCCTGAAAACTTGTTGCTAATGTTTTTATTCAGGGGACTTGACAACTCAGGCAAGACAACCATAGTTTTGAAAATAAATGGTGAAGACACCAGTGTTATCAGTCCGACACTCGGCTTCAACATCAAAACCATTGCATATCAGAAGTATGGTTTCTGCTTTTGTTTTCCCCTTATCTGTAGTTATTGACTTTTGCATAACTTGTTCTCCAAGTGGTCCAAGATGCATATCCCTTATACGGAGGATTAATTTCTCTGATATTAAGTGGCTGAGCCATTATCTTTACTGAGGATTCAACAGAATTCCTTCCAAGCTTTTGAATTGGGGGATTTGAGGGGGGCACTGTTATCTTAATTAGTATTTTCTTGGTTGTATTATGGTCCTTATTGTATCCTTTCCCACGTGACTTACATAGGTTGTTTTGTTAGTTTACTGACTAATTCAGGTTTTGTGTCTACTAAGGCATTATTTGCTATACATAGCAATTTTATTGTTTTTACTTAAGAGATGAAAAAACTTTCCTTTGTACAACGAACATTTTTTAAAAACTTTTTTAAGCGTAAGATTTTGGTTTTATTTATCAACTGTTGAAACAATGATTTCTTCTTATCTTGTTGGTAGTATTTCTCTGAACTTTTATACGAATTGACTGTTGGCAGATATACACTAAATATATGGGATGTTGGGGGCCAAAAAACCATAAGGTCCTACTGGAGGAACTACTTTGAACAAACTGACGGTTTGGTGTGGGTTGTGGATAGTTCTGATCTTAGAAGGCTAGATGACTGCAGATATGAATTGCATAATCTTTTGAAAGAAGAGGTATACTTGGAGCTATCAATTTCTGCCTTGTGCAGTTGTGCATGCATGCGCGCACACACACACTAATAGTTGCAATCTATAACAATATATATGGTCTGCTTTTTGTTTTACTCTCCTCTCTTCTTCATTTTTCCTTTGGAATGTCCGGTTTCACCCTAAATTTGAGCTGTGTTTGTTTTTATAGATATAATGGACTCCTTTCAGTGTGAGGGTTTCATGCTATATTGTTCCAGGGAAAAATTTCCATGCATGCATTTTGGCCTGCCACTAAGAAAGAACTTAAATACTTCATATGTCTTCTAGTTTAACCCTTTCTACTTGACTTGGACAGCATAATGCATGATATATATTCCTATACACTGACACTCTCATTATGGCTTATTAGCCAGTAATTGTTGCATTGCACTGGATTTTTTTATTTATTTTTAATTATTAAACTGAAATAATCATTTATTTATTTCTGAATCTTTTGACAATTGAACACATTTAGTGTTATGACTATAAACTTAACTGGATTGCACATAGTACTGTAGTGATGGCTTGTACATACAAAATAAAAGAATTGGAATAAAATGGCATCATTATGGAAGTAAACAATGTCACATGACGGGCTCTTTAGCAGTGTATATATAGCCTCTTTTTAACATTCAAGCTTTAAGTTGGGTAATATAACTCAATTCTTGATACAATTCCACTCAAACTTGACTTTTCTCAATTTCACTTTGCTCTCTCTCTCTCTCTACTCTCAATAATTTCATAGCTATGTATCTATTCAAATTTTGTAAACATGCCAAGGTTGTTATAAATTGGTTTCAGAGCTAGCATAGATCAGGCAGTGCTAAGATATGAACTATGCCCAAGGCTTGCTTGAATTCATTAAAGGCATTCTGAGCTTCTTTGGTCTATAAAATTAGTCCTTTTACATATTATATAGAGGTCTGTGTATCAGTCTGAACCACCTATTCTCAAATATTCTATAGTATCATTCCAGCCTCATAAATGCTCACGTAGACTTCACAATCTGGAGTTTAGGCCAAATTCTGACTGCTTCTATCTTGGATGGGTTAGCGGAGAGCCGGAGATCCCTTCTCCTATGATGATGTGGCCTAGGTATTCCATGTGATCTTGAAGAAAGCAACTTACTTCTTTGGCAACTACCTCCAAAAACCTCTTTCCCATCCACTAAAGGAGGAGGGTTTTCAAGGTTACCTGAACTGAGATTCTGAGCATGTGAACTCTGTTAGTCCTGGTCATTTCTGGCTAGAGTTGGAGTAGCCATGAAAAGTGGTAGTTGTTGTTGAGAGTTCCACTAGTTGGACTTGGTTTTCACCCACTATTGCATCTAGCTTCTACACTTGATTTTCTCCTTAATTTCCCAGTAATTATGGGTGTGCAAACTTCGGTTAACCGTTTTTAACTGAAATAATTTGGTTCAGTTAATGGTTAGAGGTTTTGTAAAATTTCGGTTAATGGTTAATTCGGTTCGAAACTATCGGTTAACCGAATTGACCAATGGTTAACCAAAATTTCTAATAAATAAATAAATATATAATATAAAATCCCTAAAACTAAAATGAAATCCCTATGGACTATGGATGTTTGGACTTTGGATTTTGGATTGGAGTTACCTATTTATTATTATAGGTATTGAAATAATTGGATTTATTATTATAGGTTTTATTTTAAGGATATAAACTTTAGCTAAAAAAACTTCGGTTAACCGAAAAAAACTTCGGTTTGGTTAATTTGGTAATACAAAGTTTGGTTCGCTTAACGGTTGAAGCTTTAACAATTTCAGTTAAGACGGTTCGGTTAACCGAACGATGAACCGATTGCACACCCCTACTTCAGATTAGCAACTATATTGATCTGAACAAGCTTTGGATTCCAAGAATGAACTGCTTTGATAATTGTTGAGTTTATTCCACCTTTGATCTTTCAACTATAATGATATTTTCACTTTTGGTCATCAACTTTGATTCATTCCACTTTTGATTGTTGATTTTTAAAATGTTTAAATTTTAGTCCTAAATACTAAAAAATGCCCTTTGTTACCAAACCTCACCCTACTACATCTAAGGGTATTTTGGACTGAAAGTTCAGAACTAAAAGTGAAAGAAACTCATTACAATTTGTAATCACAACTTTGGCTCATTTACCAAATTCAAACAGGGATTTAGCTAAAAAGATGAAGGTTGAGAGAGAGGAGCAAAGTAGTTCAGAAAAGTTGTTGTGAAATTGTATTGTGAATTGAGTTCTATTACAACTTAAACAACTAAAACAGCTACAAGAGGCCTTCTATCCATTGGTAAATTATTCTAGATCTTTTGCAAGTCTTCCTGATGCTTCAATCGTCATTGTAGCTTCTCAGTTGTTCAGCTTTCAACAGAGGTGGCAATCTCATAGTTCCATTGAACTTCTGGTCTTCTCTTCAAGTTTAACTTTTCAAGTTAAATAAATGACCTTAATTCTTATCCCCTAGCCTGGCTTGACAAATATCAAGTTACTTTCTAACTCAGTAAAAAAGTAACTCTTGTTATGATCTTTGATCATCGAGGATTATTAAAGGCTATTATGATGATTATGGATTTATGGCTGGACTTGAACTCATAAGAAATACAAAAGCTGAATAAATGATATTATGTATCTATTACCTGTTACTGCTTTTGACTTGTTCTATTCCTTGGCAGAGGCTATCTGGAGCATCATTACTGATTTTTGCAAATAAGCAAGACATACAAGGTTCTCTTTGTCCCGACGAAATAGCTAAGGTAAGGATGCTGCCCAATATGTGTGTTTTAATTCCAGAAGGAATTTGATAATGTAAATAGACTTTCATTATCAAACGGATTTTGGCAATCTGAGAACTCATCTTATTATAAGACTCCGTGCATGGGTGTGCTTGAAAATAGTTTATAGTACATTTATGATGGGCAACATGATAACATACAAGTTAAATCTTCAATGCGCCTAATATATATATTCTACTGTCTTCTGCCTGAAATGAACAGCCCATTATATTTTAAAACTCCAGTCCTGTTTTCCTAGGAGTTCTATAGTAGTTCTAAGTCGCCTGTTTTCCCTGTTTAACTTCATTTGCCACATTCCATCAAATGAGAATACAATAGAAAGCAAATGATGCGGTACGTAGGTAAAATTATATGCTTTCTTATAGCCTTTGTGAGAATTGATTTTCTTAACTTGGTTAAATCTTCTTTCTTAAGATCCCTAGTGCTCTAAAAAGCCCCTGAATTCAAGAGTTTCATTCTCTCAGTTGGTTATACATGGATACTTTTCCATTATTATCGTTCTAATTTTATATCCATTCCAGTAGCATCGTTTCTGCAAAGATCATACTCAGAACGTGGTAATGGATTAGATTGTGAAGTGTTGTGTTCATGATGCAGGTGCTTAATCTGGATGCTATGGATAAAACCCGGCACTGGAAAATTGTGGGATGTAGTGCATATACCGGAGAAGGGCTCCTCGAGGGATTTGATTGGTTAGTACAGGACGTTGCCTCTCGGATCTATATGCTTGATTAAAATGAATCTTTCATATTAGGCAATTTGTCATCATACTGTGTGATTTTAGAGTATAGTTTTCTCACATCCAGTGGCTTGTTTGTTATAATTTGCTTAGTGCCTTTTTTCTTCTGCTCTTTAATCTTGTGTACACCATGCATAATTGAAACTGAGGCAACTGCATTGCTCATTTATGAGGTTTACAGCATAGCTATGTATTTCATAGGTTTGCTCTTTTGTTCTTTCTTTAATAAGTTTTTGGGAAAGTTTATTTTTCAAATTTGAGCAAAAATAGATCTTACCTTATTTGGTTGATTGAGAACTTATTCTAATTGGAAATCAATTCCTAGCTTCAAATTTGATTAGATTACTATTTTTTTTTTTTTTTTAAAGAAGGTATAAATTAGATTAGATTATAAAAAGAAGAATAAAACTAAATCCAAAACAATTATTCTAACTGCAATAGTAATTCTTAGGGTAGGCAATTCGGTTTGGTCTTACGGAACTGAACTAGTAATATATCGAAAAATTGAATGGTTTGTAATTTTTGTAAATTGAACGGTTTGATTAAAAATCAAATTGAACTGAGTGATTTGGTAAAACTGAA
The DNA here is from genome assembly GCF_001879475.1 of Ipomoea nil. Classification (NCBI taxonomy): domain Eukaryota; kingdom Viridiplantae; phylum Streptophyta; class Magnoliopsida; order Solanales; family Convolvulaceae; genus Ipomoea; species Ipomoea nil. Next base: position 114,817 of record NW_017617503.1, on the reverse strand, counting down.
TTGAACAGAATACTATTTGATTTTTTAATAATAATAATAATTATTATTATTATTATAATTATAATTATAATTATAATAATAAGAGTACATTTAAGTCCTTTGATGCTTGGCCTGCCGTTCAATTCTTATTTTTAAGTTTTTTATTTGATTTTTTATGGCTTGTTTTTTACTTTGTACTTTTGTTGTTTGTCGCAATTGTTCTTTACTTCACAATTATATTTAACGTGAGTTATTCTTACAATATTCAGTATTTTTTTTTAAAATCATGTTTCTATGAAATTAATATGCTTTAACATTATTCTAATTTGATTTCCAGTGTATTGGAATTATTTTCTAGTACTATACTATATTTATAGTGCACTAGAAAATAATATTCCAGTGCACTAGCAATAACAGATTGTATCCAAAAATTAACTATACAGATGATAAGCCAACTGAAGAGTCGGTTGTACAAAAAAGTCATGTTTGGTAATTAGTAGTGTGTTTGAACTTTGGATTGTTATTTTGTTATAGAGTTTTTTTCCAAAATGGTCCCTCGACTATGGCTTATTCTCAATTTTGCATTTCGACTTTTAATTGCACCCAATGTGGTCACTTGACTTTTAAAAATTCTCCCAAATTGGTCCTCCGTTAGAAATTTCATCTATTGAGTGTTAAAATGAAGGGCATTTTTGTCCATTCACCTATTATATGCCTAATATACTCTGAAAAATAGTCGAGGGATCATTTTGGGAATAGTCGAGGGATCATTTTGAGAAAAACTCATTTATTTATTTCCATTTTTTAACACTATCAAATTAGAATTTCTATACATTTTTTTTCTTACAAATATAAATAGTTAAAATCCACAATCAAATTTCAAATTAAAATTTTAAACGTTCTCTACCATTTTTTTCCTTTTGTCTAAACGTACAAATTTTTCCCCTATCCCTATCAAGTTTTACAATAAATTTCGTAACATTCATAAATAATCATATATATATATATATATATATATATATATATATATATATATATATATATATATATATATATATATAATCATATTAAAACTTCAAAAAACAATCAATCACTATGTATTACATTAAATATTATTTTTATAGTTAAAATAAAATTATTATTTGTTTACGTACTATGGTAAACAAGTTTAAATTTCAAATTTAAGTTTATTAACATTCATATATAAAATACAAACAAACATCAAAATGACAAGAACTTGTAATATTGGTAAATGATGAGACTTTAGGTTTAGAATTGTTTGTTTTGTGCTAATTATTTTTGCATTTGGTTTATTTTACTTGTCCTTTAAGACATAAAATTGATAGCCATAGTTCTAGACTCTCTTTAGCATGATGTACTTCTGGGTAGATAGGCATTTGGAAATGGTAGCTGTGGTTTGTACTAACTTTGGAATGAAACTAATGGCCTTACGGGCTAAGTTAAGCCAACTTTTCAAAAATATTTTCTAAGATTTTGTCATTGACCGAGAAGTGACACGTACTTCTCAGTTCGAAGAAGTGCCAGAGCATAGCGATTGATTGTAAAAATAATAATTTTATTTTCAAAAGGCATAGTGATCGAGAAGTGAAGAGTACATTTTGGGTGTCTAAACTGATAAAAATAGTAATGTTATTTTTAATGGTAAAAATAATATTTAATATGATACATAGTGATTGATTGTCTGTTGAAGTTTTAGTGTGTGTGTGTGTGAACATAAAAAGTATGAGTATTATATTTTTGAAATTTACAGAACTTATTGTAAAACTTGATAGGATTAGAGGAAAAGTTTGTATGTTTAGACAGAAGGAACAAATTTGTATAGAAAGTTTAAAATTTTGAGGTTTAATTGTGGATTTTAACTATTTATATTTGTAAAAAAAAAAAAATGTATAGAAACTATAATTTGATAGTCTTACAGAAATGGAAATAAACAAAAATGAAATAAATAAATGAGTTTTTCTCAAAATGATCCCTCGACTATTCCCAAAATGGTCCCTTGACTATTTTTCAGAGTATATTAGGCATATAATAGGTAAATGGATGAAAATGCCATTCATTTTAACACTCAATAGACGGAATTTCTAACGGAGGACCAATTTGGGAGAGTTTTTAAAAGTCAAGGGACCACATTGGGTGCAATTAAAAGTCGAAATGCAAAATTGAGAATGAGCAATAGTTGAGGGATCATTTTGGGAAAAAACTGTTTTGTTATATAATGTTTAGACTTTGGATTTGGACTATGTTACTATGTATTGTACTGTTTGGTAGTGTCAAGTGTGTAAAATTAGGAAATATTAAAATTTAGAATTCTTAAATCGAACCGAATCATTTCGAACTGAAACCTAACTTCTTTTTTTTTTTTTTTAATCGAACCGAACTATATTGTTAAATCGAATGGTATTATTCTTTTAATATCGAAATACTGAAACCAAAAAAACTTAACCGAACCCTGAAATGTCCATCCTTAGTACTAATTCTACTTTATTATTGGGTCCTAATAAGAACAAATTAAAGATCTTGTGCGATTGAAATAAAGCGTGGTCCGCCATGACGCATCTTCTATGCGGTGCTCTTTGTCACAAGGTTTTGGAAATTTGGAAATATTTTACAAAAAGCCTATATTCAAATACAAGAGGAGATTGCTACCCTGGAAGTTTCGGTATTTAACACAAAGTATATTATTCTAACTTATGAAATACATTATCTTACTCTAGAAAATTCACTATTCTAACACGTTATCTTAGTTTGTTAATTGAAAAATGATTTTTTTTTAGGAGTTAATTCCATTTTTGATCCTAGATTTATAGGTGACAGTCTACTTTTAGTCATTTTTTATTAGAACATCCTCATTTAGTCATAGTATTACGGTGGCATAACCATTTTTAGTCATCCTTCAACAAAATCGTTGAAATGTCGTTAAATACAAATACATTTTAATCTTTTTTTATACAACGTATGTTGATCTGTTATATTTATTTATGTTTATTTTTTTTAAAAAAAATCCATAATTGAAGACCGAAATGCTCTTGTATTTAACGATATTTAAACTATTTTGTTGATAAAGGACCAAAAATGATCATGCCACAATAATACTAGGACTAAAAGTGAATGTTCTAATAAAATGGACTTAAGTGGATTGCCACCAATAAATCTAGGACAAAAAATAGAATTAACTCATTTTTAAAAAGTTAAAACGACGTCGTTTTGGACCGGGGGCTACGGTCCACACAATAATTTGCCCCTGACCCTTGTTAAACTTTTGTCTTAACCCATTGATTTTGTATTATAATTTTGATCAAAAAAAGGGTTTTCATAACAGTCCAATTTCTCTTGTTTATTCTACTAAGTCTGTTACCTCAGTTTATGGGGGCTATGGTCTAATAAAATCATCAACTATTATTATAATTATAATTATAATAATTATTATAATTATTTTATTATATTATATTATTACATTTTGAAAGTAATATCTATTTTTAAAAATGAAAAGTATTGTAGATGATAACTTGAATGATTTGTATTGAATATTGTACAGATATGGAAAAATATATACAAAAAGAATTATAGAAAGACTATGACTGAGAGTCATAATGTGACTCAAATACAAAAAGTCATAATACTAATCCTAATATTGTTGAAAAACAAATAACATCTATCAATATCTATGAATAAGAGTTTTTCTTTATACAAAATTTTTCGTTTTATAGTTTAAAATCGACACACATCGGAAACTGTGATTGTTACGCTTTGAGTTTCAAGACTCAGATTTGAATAATCGTTTTAAATAAGCATTTTAATATTAAATATTTCGGATACATATTTTTCAATGTGCTCGAAATAGCATACACAAAATCACAATCTTATTATTCCAAAAGGCTGAACCCCAACCCTAAGGGCCCTCCACACCCCGGCCCGACAGAGCATTTCGTCAAAGTTGGCATAATTAGTATTCTATTGTCCCTTCGAGGACATCCGATAAAATTGGAATAAAATCACAATCTTAACATTATAATTGGCATTTGAAATATGTTACCATTTTATTCTTACACGCACTTTGAAATAGTTTAGTTTATGCAAATAAGATTAATAAAACAAATCTCCAACTCCTCCACGACCAAAAGCCCTAATATCTTAATTTATCATTTTATGTCGTTTCACACTTATCAGTTAATTCGACAATTAATTATATTATATCAAACATTTTAATTTTAATTATTTAGCTTATTAGCTACTCGCTTTTCAGCTAGGCGTGCCAAACAGGGTCTTTGTCAAAATTGTGAATAATATTATTATATTATTTTATATTATATTATAAGTGTGGGTTGAAATTATAAGAATAAAAAAAAAGTGAATTACAAATTACAAATATAATAATATGATAACATAATTCATTTTTTAGAGTGAAAAAGGATTAAGAAATAAAGAAAGAGTTATTGGCATTTTCCTAGTCAAAAGAAAAAGTTAATATTTTCCTATCCTAGTAAGGAAATTGGTCTCTCTTTCACTCCAGTTTGCCCTTTCAGGAATTAACGGGTGTAGGGACGTGGGCCCAGGGAATGTGGGCCAATTATTCGCATCTCAACTATAAGTCTATACTTCACTCTCCTCTCTGTCTCTCTCTCTCTCTCTCTCTCTCTCTCTCACTTTGAATTGAAATTTGTAAAAGCAGATTCCTCTGGGTCAATGGCGATCAACCGGAGCAACATGATAGCTCGAATCGTACGGCTGAAACAAGTGGTGAAGCGGTGGAGGAACAAGTCCGTGAAGGGCGTCCTATCGTCTCCGGGATCCGAGGAGTCCGCCGCCGGCCGGAATCGTCGCATCCGGTCGGGTTCCCTGGCCGTGTACGTCGGCCACGAACGGCGTCGTTTCGTGATCCCGACCCGGTTCCTCAACCTCCCCGCCTTCATCTCGCTCCTTGAGAAGGCGGAGGAGGAGTTCGGGTTCCAGAGCGCCGGCGGGCTGGTGTTGCCGTGTGAACCGGGTTTTTTTCAAGGAATGCTGAGGCTGCTCCAGAGAGACGAGAACCGGTTCGGGCGAATGGATTTGGATGAGATCTTGAAGATGATATCTGAACCGTTGGATCATTCCTGTAGAGAGGCGGCTTCCCTTGTCATTTCTCCCCTGCTACAGAAGACCCGTGTTTGACCTTCTCTCTAACAGTTAGCAATGCCCGGTTCATGTTCGGCCGGCCGGTTTAGCGTCTAGGGTAATTTTTACCATCCTTGAACGCAGATTTCAAATCAATGTATTCTGCTGGGTTCTAAAGAGATGTGGTTAATTTTTTTTTGTCTTTTTTACAGTGGTGCTTATTTTTAGGTATTCTAACCCACTGTAAAAAGGTTAATCCTTTTCTTTTTTATGGGATGAAAATTGAAATTGACTCCTTAGAGTTTGGTATTGTAACAAAGTTTGATGATGATGATATTGTTGATTTCTGGTTTAATTTTGAGATCTCTTTTGTCTGTGAGATGATTATTTGAGAATCTTTGTTAATTAAATATTATTTAAGAATTTATATTCTCTGGTGATTCGAGAAGGATCCGTCCATTTTGAATATAATCTCATATTATTGCTGCTCAGATTCGAATCTTGGTCTTTTATCTCAAATATTACCTACTGAAATGCTTATAAGAGGATTGATGTTTTTTCACTTTTTCAAATTTTAATAAGAATAATTCTATGAAATATGTTTGTCAAGAAGACAAGAACAATCTTGTTGGAAAATTTTGTGGCAAAGGGAAATAAATGATACTCCGTAATAATAATTAAAACAAAAAAGTAATTTATTAAATTTTGTGCATTTTCAATTAGCATTAAAAAGAAATCCGTCATTCTAATTTACTGAATTTTTTTCAAGTCAAAGTTCAACTAAACTTGAAAAACGATGCTCACTTTGTAGTGTCATAATTAATCACTGATTCACTGCCAATATTAAACCCACCATATATTGTTGTTCAAATTATGTTTTAATAACTTGAAAAAAGTTTTGTAAATTTTTAAATTTTGCATCCAATTTGAAATTTGGCTAAAAATTTAAGGAAAAGTGTCATATTGAACCTATTGTTTTTGAGCAATTAGATCATTAAATTTAAAAGTGTGCAATCGAACCATCAAACAAGAAAAATATGTGCAATCGATATATTTTTGTGATTTATTTTATGCAATTTAAGTTAAAAATATTTCAATATTTCATCACAACTAATATAATAGAGGAAATTGCAAATCTTAATACATATGATATAATTACTATGATTGAATTGTTCTTCTATTCTACCAATTCATATTGATGAATTTGGACCCTTTTAAAATAGAGCATTAAATTTTACCAAAAAGAAAAAATTCTGATTAGAACTGGCGGTTAAAGAATCAGATCCGAAACCTTTATATAAGAGTAAATATCTAAAATGGTCCCTCGACTATAGCTAAATTCACAAATTAGTCCTCGAGTTTCAATTTCAACCAATTAAGTCCTTAACTTTGTAATTTTGACACGATTTGGTCCTCCATCTATTTGACCGTTTGTTGGATGTGATCGACGATCTCCAGAAGAACCTTCAGCTCACGTCGGAGCACGTGGAGGCATCCAGATGATGTTGCACTGGTTCGGAAACATGTCATCTTCTTCGCTCTGATATGAACTCAACTACATTGAATCCAAAGGGAGGATGAAGAAAGGCGGCCGGATTTGGTAGATTGCTTTCCGCAGTGGATTCAAATGTAACAGTGCGGTCTGGAAATGCAACTAGAACCTTAAAAAACCAACGATAGATCATGAAATTACATATATATCCTCAAAAATCACAGTCAACAAACGGTCAAATAGACAGAGGACCAAATTGTGTTAAAATTACAAAGTTAAGGACTTAATTGGTTGAAATTGAAAGTCGATGACCAATTTGTGAATTTAGCTATAATCGATGGACCATTTTGGGTATTTACTCTTTATATAATAAGGTTCCGATTTCAATTCGACCATTTATGAAACCAAAATTGTCGGTTTGAAACCGGAATCGGAACCGTTGTTAAGTCTCACTTTTAGTTAATACCTTAACTTATATTTGAAACTTATTTTAAATCTTATTTTATATCATATAATAAGTAGATGGTTCTCCTACATGTATTTTCAAATCTTACTCCCTCAATTTTACTGTCTAGCTTTGATAAGCTATTTTTATCATGTGAATTCCAGTAAAATGTCGACATCAACGAGTATAAAGTAGAAGTACAGATAACATTTTTCTAAATAGATTATATAAATATTAGGGGAGGGGGCCCACGGGGCACATGCGGGCACAGATGAACGGCACAATGATGCGTCCGTGTCACACTTTTAACTGGAAAAGGGGACATCCTCTATTCCTGTATCCTGTTAATATTATACATATATATGTTACCAAGATTCTCAAAAAAGCTAAACAGTGTGTGAAAGAAAGATTGACTTGGGGGCGTGGGTGTCAATGTACAAAGCTGTACGGCTCTATGTCTTTTGAGGTTTTTGATAGTCCAAGTAGAAAAGATGAGAGAGAAAAAGAAAAAAACACAATTCTAACAAAAAATATAAAAAAAAGTTTCACACATCATTAAATGTACAAATTCTTTATTATTTTTGTCTACATCACTACAATAATCTCTCACTCTCAAGAGTGGTTCCTGTTAATTAAAACCTTAATGCGCTATAGCTTAAATGCAGAAGCATAAACAACATTTGACCGCATGTAAATCAAATCAATCAACCAAAGAATATTCATCATCATGGATATTTAATTAAAACAAAATAAAGGCAAAACTTACTTGATTCCATTAGAAACAAAATCTGGAAATCGAATGAATTGATCTGTATACCTTGATATGGAGACTAGAAAATCCTAATCCCAAGAGATTTCGTGGGTATAAAGATGTGATAAGAAAACCCTAAAGGATTAGGGCCTCAATGGTTGTTTAAATATTGTTGGCAGTATTTTTTAAAGACACTCAGAAAAAATAATATTCTTAAAAGAATCCATAATTAACCTTCAAGAAATTTTCACTTTTGGTCTCACGAGTATGCGACCATTTTCACATTTGGTCCTCAACTATTAAAATTTTCAGATTTAGTTCAACGACTTTGAAATCCCTACCATATTTGGTCCTTCATATCAAAATTCCAGCCATCGATAACTATTTTTTCGGCGAGTGAATTAATTTAAGAGCAAAATTGTCATTAAAAAACAAAAAAAAAAACTAATTTTTCTCCCCAAACCCTTTCTTCTCCCAACCCTCATCCCCCCCCCCCCCCCTCTGCGCAGCCCTCTTAGTCTCTTACCCTTTTTCCCATCCCCCATTCTTCTTCTTCCTTCTATCATATTATGTTGTAACTAAGGAAAAAATTCACAAAAGAACAACAATGCTATTTGAATATGAATGGCAGGCAATATTCCTTTTAATCAACAAAAATATCACTATCTAGTAATATACAGTGTATATCCATTGACAATATTACAAGCAATATTCATTTCAAAATAAAATGACAATATTCATTTTTGCATACTCAAAGTGACTACAAGTTTACGGTGTATATCCATTGGCAAAATAAACAAAAATATCACTAGTAATCCAACAAAATACTAATTAAATGACCGTACTAGCTGCTGACATCTGTGCTTGTCATCATTATCATTCCTTTGTGAGTTAGAGTGGGTCTACACCAATATGGGTACAATCACCAAACAATTCAAAATCCATATCACCTAGGGTTAAAATATTTGTCTCTATCAAGTTTGCACGATCTTCATTTGAGTCCTGCATAATTTTAAGTTCTACCATTGAGTCTTAATCAATTGTTGGAATATTGCTCCTAACTCTTTTCCTTGGTTTCATCTGCATTTTAAACAAAAGAAATGAACAAAAGTATGTAAAAGTATTGATTATAACTATTAATAAACAATAGTACCTGTTTTTGTTTAGTCTTTTAATTTTCTGGACAACTCCTATAGTTGTGACCTTGTTTTTTGCACTTTCTGCGCAGCAATTTGATATTTGTTCTGGACACTCTTTCTCTATATCTTTTGTGTGCTCATCTGCTAATTTTTTCTTAAACGTTTTGGGCATCCCTGGTTTAGCATTGTAATGTGGGGGTAAAGGGGGAATCTTATCAGTTAAAGGTCATTGTTCAGCTAGGACCGACCATTGGCTTAATTGAGCCTCCATAAATCTAAAGATAAGTGTCTCTTGAATAGTATGGATGAACATAATCATGTACTGATCCATTTCCATATTTTAGCCAAATAGCACAAATTGCATGTTTGCATGGGATACCGGTTAATTCCCATTTCCTACAAGTGTAACTCCTTTTGTCTAAGTCAACTTCTTGTTTTTCAACATACAATCCTCCAACTTCGATCAAATTGATATAAATCATATTGGGTTGCCAAATATCCTGCAGCTTAGCTTGCTTCTCATTGACTTCCAACTTCTCCAAAATCCTATGGCAAATGTTAGAAGTCCATTTCTTGGCATTTTTCCTGCTCTCAAATAGCTTTGTCATCAACAATTTTCTCATAGTTTCAAGGCATGAGATGAGAGGTTCTTTTCTTGCATCTAAAATAACAGTATTGAAACATTCACAAATATTATTCACTAACATGTCACATTGGGTAAAACAATAAAAATGTGATTTTGACTAGTGGTTGGGATGTTTATCTGATAACACTATTCAAAAGCCTTGATATCCAACTCATTTAGATGGCTAAATACTGCAGTGAATGGGTTAATAGTACCTGCCCTAGCACAAGTCCAAAGCGCATCTTTAATAGCCTTCCCATGAAAACCATCAACTTTCATCCATCTTTCATTCAGCATGAGCTTGAATTTCTTTCTTCTCCCTCTTGGCTACCTTTGTAGAATTAACTAGTTGGTTCTCAAACATCCCAGCACAACAATCATGTTTAGCCTTAATACCCAGAATCCTCCAAGACAAAGCATTTTAGAAAAAAAAAAACTTTTCTAAGGCTTATTTTCCATGGACAACCTTCACTTTTGCATTTACCTAAGAACCTTTCTTTATCATTTTTGACAAATTTCAAATGTTTTCCATTTTTAAAAGCATAATTATGGACAACTTCCTTGAATTCTTGCTTAGCTTACAAGCATAAAAGAAGTATCTACATTTACAAATTTGTAGTGGTGTTAGGCGAAGAATTGGGAATGACGAATCTACGTTAATATGGGGCACTCATGGCTCCCGGATGACCCAGATCCACCCTACTAACTCTCATTCGCTCTCGTTCCCGGATGACCCAGATCCAATGGTAAAGGTCCAGGTCCACCCTACTAACTCTCATTCGCTCTCGGAGGCATGGAAGCTGACCCAAAGGGAATTGTAACTTGTGGAAATCGAACTTGGGTTATCCCGAGAGCTCATTTGCCACTTGAGCTACCTTGTGAGGTAGTAAAATATACCATGATTTTATTGCCTTCAAAAAAAAAAAACAGAATGCATTAATAAGCACATTGGGATAATCTCTAGGCTTTAGAGTTTGCTCTTAATTAATTACGACTAATACTGTTAAGCATGGGAATGCGTTTATTTAGCTGATAACGAAATTTTGACCGCAAAACCAAATCTGAGAAAACAAAAAGTAAGAAAATTGCTTCATTCACATGTTTTATAATGTAAGTTCTTGTTCATTCACATGATTGTGAATTTGTGACACTATATTCACATCTGAATATGTGAATGTTTTAATAGTGTACCGGATTTTTTTTTATTTTTTGTAATTTGAAGTTAATAATTTAATTTAATTTGAGAAAGAAGGGAAAAATGGTCAAATAAACCCTCAAACTTTATCTAAGAAGTCAATTAAGTCCTTAAATTTTTTAAAGTAGAAATTAAACCCATCAACATTATATTTTGGTGCAATGAAGTCCAATACAATATTGATGGGTTTAATTGCAACTTTAAAAAGTTTAGGAACCTAATTTATTTCTTAGGTAAAGTTCGAGGGCATATTTGACCTTTTCCCAAAAAAAGAAATATTATTGATCAAAATTTACTTACACTAGACACAACAGAATTTTATTTCTTGCACAATCTGAAAACTTGGGGAGTTTACTACTGAGCATATCTAAAAATCTACATCTACAAATACAATACAAACCTAATAAGAGCCAATAAAATTAGGTACCTAACCGGAACTAAAAACTATTAGTCTAATTATTTGTTAAAATAAATGGTTTATATTATTTTGATTTTAGTATTTTTTTAAATTATTTTTCCTACTTTACCCTCTATTATATCAATTACTTTTCCTAAATACCTCTGCATTCAGTCAGTTTAAACTTTAGTAACGGAATATTCCGTTAACAATTTATTATTCTTAACTTATTAATTTTTATAAGGAAGATCTTAGGTTCGAACCTCATCCCAATCAAAATTGATATAATTGTTAAACATATAATTTTTTTTTTTTTGAAATAAAAGAGCTAATTCATTGATCATACGATGAAAAGTTTACAATAAGATCGATGGAATGATAAAACATTCTTACAATCAGACATTGAAACAAATTTCCAATGCTACACGAAACTTGAATCACTGACTGTTTTTCAAGATTGAAGCTGAATTCATTTGGAAAACGTGAAACTTCTTTGATATTGTTAATGATCTTGCTACCCAAGTTTGACTCTATTGCGGCTCTTCTGTCCATAGACAATATTTCCATTAATCTGAACTGCATATCAAGATTCAGATCTTCTTCGGTGCTCGGGATGAAGCAAACATACTCCATTATTAAATAAATTGTTTCACCTTATGAAAAAAGAACTCGCCAAATAAACGAGAGTAAAACTCACTAAAGACACGGGAGGAAATAACTCGCAAACGAAACGAGAGGAAATAACTTTAACAAAACAACAGATGAAAATCAAATCTAAAACAACCAAAACAAATCCTAAACACTAAATAGTAACTAATATATATATATATATATATATATATATATATATATATATATATATATATATATATATATATATATGTGTGTGTGTGTGTGTGTGTGTGTGTGTGTGTGTGTGTGTGTGTGTATGTGTGTGTGTGTGTGTGTGTGTGTGTGTGTGAACTGGCGGAAGTGACAACAAAAGGAAGCATGGACACGCCAATTAATATGGTTTTGTATTGCAAAAACTATGTTTAGGGTACTATCAAGTGAGGATGCTTCCCTCTAAAATTGCTATTGCACCAGTTAATCCAACATTTCTGCCACAGGTCATAGTTATGCATTCATGAAATATTTACTTTTATGAAAAATTTGATAATCTTGCATGGACATGCGCCAGGATACCTAATGTACTTTGGTAAATTGTAAAACACTAATTTAAAAATACACATTGGGCATTGGACTATTCGCGCAATGTGCATGTGGGAACTAGTAAATAAATATAATAAAAGTCAATAAAATTAGGTATCTAATAAGAACAAAAAATTGTTGGTATAATTGTTTGTTTAAATGAATGGTGATGTAGCAAATACGCGTATGTGTATTATAATCGGTTAGTTTATAGTTTTGGGTAACTGTAAATGGGGTTAGATGTTCCCGAACTTAGGTCATGTCGTCTAGCGTCCAAAAGTCCCCCCCCCCCCCCCCCTCTCCCTCCCCACCCAAGCATTTAATGTGCTTTATATAGAAATCTAGAGGGAATACACCGGCATGCGGGCCACATGTCTTCCATGCATTAGGTCATGTCGTCTAGCGTCCAAAAGTCCCCCCCCCCCCCCTTCCCCCTAGCATTTAATGTGCTTTATATAGAAATCTAGAGGGATCGGAATACATGTCGGGCATCCGGCATGCGGGCCACATGTCTTCTATACATCAGTCATTATGAAAGCTGACACCGACAATAAATCGATTTCCCTCTACCTGGCCACCTTGCGTACGAAACCTCACCAAAGTCTCCAAGTGACCTTGTGAACTTGTCCTACTGAGTATGTCTCCCTCAAATCACACCCAAAGTAGGCTCAATGGGAAAAAGTTTAAAGAACTTAGGATTCCAACTTCAAAAATCCGGTAACATGCAGTGGTAATAATGTGAACATTTGTTTTGATCCCCACATACAAAGCCAATGTTCCTTTGAGTGGCTGTCTGATGGACAACATAACCAATCAGACTTAGGATCAAATGAAAGCAAGAATTTGAAATACAAGAATAAGTATTGTGTGAGTTAGGTTGATGTTATTACCTTAAAACTGCAAAAATGGTGAACCTCTTCTCTCACCCTTCTATAGGGTACCTATGCACGAGACACTTGGCCAAATGAGGAAAGAAACCCCTAAGATTATGGATACAAATTACTGTCCAATCTCCTCTAGATTGCCCCATGATTGACTTCCTATTTTAGAAAAAGAAAGTAAATAATAAGGAAAACAATCTTCCCTATGATCACAATCATAATCATGCCATCAATGCGTAACGAAACACCAACGAAATAAAAATCCACATGCGACATATGGAGTAGCATCATTAAGCAAAGTATTCAAGTAGACCAAACACCAATCCTATATCGTCCTGTTTCTCCTATGCAAAAAATCAAATTGGGCATATTACGTACTAAAGAAAGGCCAAGTATCAAGTTGGTAAAGAAATAAGAATTTTCAGCTTGATAAACTATAGCTCAAATATACAAATATGCCAAGGAGAAAACAGATATAACATAACCGCAAAGAAGGTCATTAGGTTGTACACTTGTACGAGATATCAAAATTTTATATATAAAAAATATAGTTAACTCAATCAATTCAAGCATCGATGGATATGATCTAGGTATGATAAACATATACAAATCCGTAAGGCAAATTATTCTATGAACTCGGGTCCACCTTACAAGATGAACCCCTGAAGGAAGACACTCTTGTCCCACATTGGAAGGATAAGGGACTAATTCCCACCTTTTTAATACCAACCCATTTGGAAGGCTTAAACTATTGTAGAGAGAGAAGGAAAGGAAACCCCACACGCGCGTCGTCGCCCGCCCGGTTCGATTCGCGCGTCGGGGTGGGGTCAGCGTTTTACTCGGACTTTATTTTAATTCCGAGTTTTTTCCTTTTTAGAGGTAGATTTCATGTAGAAATCTACCATCCACACATTAAGTTGTGGTGGAACAAGTCTTCCTATTCTTGTGGGCATTTTCACCACAACTCTTCCTAAAATCGTGGAGCATGAATGGCTGAGAGGGGAGGGGCGGGTATTTCCAATACTATAAATACCCTGCTTCTCCTCAGTTCTATTCACTCATCAAATTCTCTTCTTCTCTTCTGCAATCCTGAGCTTCGGTGTTAACTGGTCGAAAGCAACCGGTAAGACTACAACCGTCTCCGGGAAATTTTTGCTTTTAAGGTAGTGTCTTGCACACGTCACCGATCCCTTCAGGATTCATCCATTCTCAGCCTATAAAAAAAACAGTAGCCCCAGGTCTACGACATATTCTATCCGAATTTTCCCCAACAGTTAAAAGCAAAAATCCATTCCTTTTTATTATTTCGGATATGATGTCGAGCTTCGTACCTAAGCCTGCATCTGACCTTGCCAAGCTTCAACCTCTTGACGGCTTAAACTATCATCGTTGGGCAGTCAAGATGCTCATACACATCGAATCTGCTGAACTGGAATACGTTCTCACGTATGTTCCTGAACCTGCTCAAGCGAAAGCTGCTGATTCCACTAATCCTCAAACAGAGGACGGCTCCACTTCAACCCCTGTGTCTGCAACACCTGAACCTGTCACAACTGACAAGTCTCAAGACATTCGGGCTAAGTTCGAGCGGGACAACAAAACGGTTCGCGGTCTTCTGCTGCATCACATGTCTGACAACCTGTTAGACATCTATGCTAAATACAAATCTGCAAAGGAAATCTGGGACATGCTCAAAAGGAAGTATGGCGCTGATGATGCAGGTCGGAGGAAGTACACGGTTGGGAGGTGGCTCAACTATCGTATGGTGGATACAAAACCAGTGATCGAGCAAGTGCACGAATATGAGAATCTGGTGTCCGACCTTGAAGCTGAACTCATTCCGGTAAGTGAAGTGCTACAAACCTATGCCTTACTTGAGAAGTTGCCAGAATCCTGGGGAGAGTTTCAAAACAAAGTAAAACATGAGTCCAAGGATTACTCTTGGGAAGAGATGGTCAATCACATCAACATAGAAGACGCCTATCGACAAAGGTCTGTTTCTAATTCTGGTACGTTAAAAGCTAACATGGTTGAATCCAGTGATGTTAAAGGTGATAGGTCCAGAACTGGGAGTGGTGGACAAAATAAAGGCTGGAAAAGAGGAGTCAAAGCCAACAATAACAACAAGTTCAAAAACAACCAGAAGAAAGGGAAAGGAGGACCTTGTTACGTCTGTGGGAAGAACGGTCATCGCGCGGCGCAGTGCTATCGCCGATGGGGCGCAAACGACCAAAAGAATGTCCAACAAGAGAACAAGAATCAAGCAAACGTGGTGGAAGAGACTGAAGTCATAGCAGCGGTTGTGATGCTGGAAGCAAATGTGGTGACTGGCACGGAAGAATGGATCATAGACACTGGAGCAACTCGGCACTTTTGTGCGAGTAGGATCATGTTCAAGGAGTTTCGTGCCTTCACTCAAGGACAAGGAGATCAAGTCTATATGGGAAACGACAGTACTGCTGAGGTAAGAGGAATAGGAACAGTAGAGATAAAACTCAATTCCACAAAGTATCTGTTTCTGTCTAATGTGTTGTATGTCCCCACTATGCGGAGGAACTTGGTCTCGGGCCCTTGTTGGTTAGGGCCGGGATCAAACTTGTGTTTGAATCCGAGAGAATGATCATGACCCGTAGAGGGGAGTACCTAGGGAAGGCTTATTTACGTGGGGGGCTGTTTGTTTTGCCCCTCATTGCATTCACTTCTGCAAACTTTGAAACTTTCATGAATAATCTTGCCACACGTAATGGTGGTTCTGCGTATATTGCTGTTTCTTTTGATGTATGGCATGCTAGATTAGGACAAGTTGGTCTCAAATGCATGAGTAGATTAAAAACCATGAATATGCTCTCAAACGTGCAAGATGATTCGCTTTCTCAATGTGAAGTATGTGCTGAAGCTAAACTAGCTAGAAAACCTTTCATTACTGCAAAGCATCATACAACTTGCGCTCTAGAGTTAATACACTCAGACATAGCTGATTTTAAAAATACTGAGACAAAAGGGGGAAAGCGATATTATATATCCTTTATAGATGATTTCACTCGGTTTTCAAAGATATATCTGCTTAGAACTAAAGATGAGGCAGAGCAAAAATTTATAAGCTTTAAAACTGAAGTAGAAAATCAGTTAGAGAAAAAGATAAAAAGACTCAGGTCTGACAGGGGTGGAGAGTATGAGTCTACCTCCCTCAAAACCTTTAATGAAAAACATGGAATCATCCATGAGGTGACAGCACCTTATACACCACAACAGAATGGTGTGGCTGAAAGGAAAAATAGAACCCTAAAGGAAATGATAAATGCCTTTCTAATAAGCGCAGGTGCTTCTAACTCTTTGTGGGGGGAAGCTGCATTAACAGCTAACCACGTCCTCAACAGGATACCTCACAAAGGTTATGAAAAAACTCCATATGAGCTATGGAAAGGTTACGCACCCAATCTAAAATACTTCAAAGTGTGGGGGTGCCTGGCCAAGGTAGGTCTTCCTTACTTCAAGAAACCTAATCTTGGCCCTAAAACCTCAGATGCAATATTTGTGGGGTATGCAGAAAATAGCACTGCATATAGATTTATGTACCTAGACGGCCACTCTATGTGCGAGGCACGAGAGGCCGAGTTCTTCGAACACATATTCCCACTAAAACGTGGATCAAATACCTATGAAAAAGTCTCGTCCTCACTACCTTCAACTTCTGAAACAGAAATTGAGTCAGAAGAACCTAGAAGGAGTAAGAGAAAAAGGACCGAGACAAGTTTTGGGCCTGATTTCATTACGTACATTTCTGAAGTAAATGACATTAATGAAATTTCTGATCAGTTTGTGTGTCAGTTAATTCTAGAGGAGGAACCAAAATCCTTTGAGGCAGCTATGCGCTCAGTCGATGCGGTCTTCTGGAAAGAAGCAATACAAAGTGAGCTAGATTCAATCAAATCTAATCACACTTGGGAGGTTGTAGACCTACCGAAGGGAGCCAAACCTATTGGCTGTAAGTGGATCTTCAAAAGGAAGATGAGACCCGATGGGTCGATTGAAAGGTACAAAGCAAGACTTGTGGCTAAGGGGTATAAACAGAAGTTTGGTGAGGACTACTTCTGCACCTATTCCCCTGTAACAAAAATAGCCACAATACGCATATTGTTTGCTCTAGCGTCTTCTCACAAGTGGCTAGTCCATCAAATGGATGTAAAAACAGCTTTCCTAAATGGAGACCTGGAAGAAGAAATTTACATGTCTCAACCTCCTGGATGCGCCAACCCCGGGCAAGAAGGGAAGGTATGTAGACTAGTAAAATCCCTATATGGGTTAAAGCAAGCTCCCAAACAGTGGTACGAGAAGTTCCACAAAACACTGTTAGATCTGGGATACACGGTAAACCGATCAGATGCTTGTTTGTACTCAAAAGAGATTGAGTCTAGCATTGTCTTGATTTGCATTTATGTAGATGATATGCTAATCTTTAACTCAAATATAAATGCAATAAAAGAGACAAAGAGGTCTCTGTGTGACAAGTTTGATATGAAAGATATGGGCGAAGCCGATGTGATACTTGGAGTGAAAGTCATCAAAGAGAAAGATGGCTACAAGTTATCACAGGGTCACTACACAGAGAAACTGCTAAAGAAGTTTAACAGTTTTGAAGTGAACCCTGCGCAAACTCCATATGACCCAAGTGCAAAACTCTCGAAGAACACAGAGGCAAGTGTGTCTCAAGAGGAATATGCGAAAATAATTGGGAGTCTGATGTTCTTAATGAACTATACCAGACCGGATATTGCACTTGCGGTAAATCGACTAAGTCGATACACTCATAATCCCAGCGATACCCATTGGAATGCACTAAAGAGAGTGTTACGCTATCTAAAGGGAACGATGAACTGGGGATTGCACTTTTCTGGCTTCCCAGCGTCCCTAGAGGGGTATTGCGATGCGAATTGGGTGAATGATAGTGATGAGGTGAGCTCCACCAGCGGGTATGTTTTTACCATGGGAGGAGCAGCAGTATCGTGGAAATCCACGAAACAGGCGTGCATAGCCAGATCAACGATGGAAGCTGAATTTATAGCTCTTGATCTAGCAGGGCAAGAGGCTGAGTGGCTTAGAAACCTACTGGCAGACGTGCCATTGTGGGGGTCTTCTACGCTGTCAGTGCCCATACATTGTGACTCGCAAGCTGCGATATGCGTAGCCAAAAATAGTGCCTATAATGGTAAGAGGAGACACATAAGAGTCAGACATGAGTCTGTGAGACAACTAATTCTAAGTGGCGTACTTTCACTAGAATATGTGAAATCCGAAAAGAACATTGCAGATCCTCTCACGAAGGGGCTAAACAAAAGAGCCATCCTCGAAACATCGAGGGAGATGGGCTTAATAGCAATACAGTGAGCAAACTTCGAGGTTATATAAACCTGGAAGCTAAACACACCTATTCAGAGATAGGTCTCAAGTCAAAGAGTTGACCTTACGAAAAAGACCAAGTTATATATACTTACAGGGTGATTGCTGGTGTGTGAACTGAGTTCAAAACTAACTCTTCTTTCGATAGTTCAAGATCTAATTCACTATCAAAGGAGAAAGTTACTCAAGTCACTACGTGTCAGTTCAAGGTACAACCACTGACATTACGATCAGCACTCATGCCAGAAATTCCGTCTTCTTCTTGCCACCTTGAATGTGTGGGGGATTGTTGGAGATTACATTCAAGATGGTGGTTTAAAGTGTGTAGAAGGAAGACACTCTTGTCCCACATTGGAAGGATAAGGGACTAATTCCCACCTTTTTAATACCAACCCATTTGGAAGGCTTAAACTATTGTAGAGAGAGAAGGAAAGGAAACCCCACACGCGCGCCGCCGCCGCCCGGCCGGCCCGGTTCGGTTCGCAGTGTGGTGGGGTCAGCGTTTTACTCGGACTTTATTTTAATTCCGAGTTTTTTCCTTTTTAGAGGTAGATTTCATGTAGAAATCTACCATCCACACATTAAGTTGTGGTGGAACAAGTCTTCCTATTCTTGTGGGCATTTTCACCACAACTCTTCCTAAAATCGTGGAGCATGAATGGCTGAGAGGGGAGGGGCGGGTATTTCCAATACTATAAATACCCTGCTTCTCCTCAGTTCTATTCACTCATCAAATTCTCTTCTTCTCTTCTGCAATCCTGAGCTTCGGTGTTAACTGGTCGAAAGCAACCGGTAAGACTACAACCGTCTCCGGGAAATTTTTGCTTTTAAGGTAGTGTCTTGCACACGTCACCGATCCCTTCAGGATTCATCCATTCTCAGCCTATAAAAAAAAAAACAGTAGCCCCAGGTCTACGACATATTCTATCCGAATTTTCCCCAACACTCGGATCCACCTTACAAGATGAACTCAGGTCCAAAATCACATAATTTACGTACTGAATATTCACAATTTACATACTGAATATTCACAATTCAAATTGTGAACATTCATTATGTAAATTGTAAACATTCAATATGTATATTGTGTATTTTGGATTTGGGTCCACCTTGTTCCATGGTATAATTGCTGAATCCGTAAGCATTCAGCAAATTTCTAGAGATCATGACATAATATCAAGAATTCCAACATTTAATTTCCAAGATAAGAGCCCAAAAAATCCGTAGAAATTAGTACACAAAAGTAGGTAATATTAAGAGTAATTATCTCTTAAAGGACTGATTCTTTAATATTAATTGAAGGATTTCATTCTTGGTTGTGTTCCTTGGTTTTAATTTGTCTGATAAATATGAAGCCTCTTTGTGAAGCAGAAGACTTAGCAAGATACGGAGCCCTTTGAACGGGAAAGATACAATGATCATTTTGCTATTGTTGAAAGCCATTACTTTTCTTGAGCTCCAAGTAGTCTTGAGTGGAATTTATATTCTTCAGTTAAACTTCATGGGCTTGTAGATTACTTGGGCTATTGGTTCAATTGGGCCATGATGATATAAGGATAATGATCCCAATAAATTCTTTCACGCACCTTGAACACAAAGCCGTTGTGGAGGGCAAATTATTGTATGGACCATGGTCCACACAATGTTGTGTAGACCACAACAAAAAGTACATTTTTAATATATTAAATGTACATTATTTTTGTACTGTATGTACATTATACAATATAATGTACACTCAGTACAAAAATAATGTACATCCCCTGAATACAATGTACATTATTTTTGTATTGAATGTACATTATTTTTGTACTGAATATACATTATTGACAATATACAAAATATGGTCCATACAATTTGTGTGGACCATGGTCCACACAATAATGATTGGTTGTGGAGTAGTTATGCTGTGCATCCGTATGCACCATGCATGGTGCATACAGATCCAAAACGACGTCGTTTTATTAAAAACGCGCGTCTCCCCTTAAAAAAAAAAAAATTCAGGTTCGATTCTCAGCAACAACATTATGTTGTTCATTCATTATGGAATTTTAGTTCATAGATTATGGAATTTTAGTTCATAGATTATGGAATTATAGTTCATCGATTATGGAATTGTAGTTCATCTATTCTGAAATTTTAGTTCATAGATTATGGAATTTTAGTTAATTCATTCTGGAATTTTTAGTGCATAGATTAGATTCTGGAATTTTAGTTCATAGATTCTGGAATTATAGTTCATCGATTCTGAAATTATAGTTCATCGATTCTGGAATTTTAATTCATATGTTGTTGCTGGGAATCGAACCTGGTTTTTTTTTTTTTTTTTTAAGGGGAGACGCGCGTTTTTAATAAAACGACGTCGTTTTTGCATCCATATGCACCATGCATGGTGCATACGGCCGCCGTTGTGCTACTCGCCCTCTTTTGATAATCTTTTGAACTGCCTTGAATATAGAGTTGTTAGTTCTTCACTGCCTATATCAGCTCACTCCAAGCTAGGGTCGTGCACAAAGTCTCATTAAGTGGAAGATCTCCTCTCACCTTTGTCACACAAATGTAGTTTTTGTCTTTTGGAAATACGAGTTGGACTGAATCTAGATGATTCTTAAAATGTTAGAAGTGCTTGGCATTTCTCTCTTTAGAGTTTGATGCTTGATTACTTCATTTGTTACTCATCAACTCTTCTTCTAAGCTTAGTATTACTCTATTTATAGTTGATAGAGCATGGATTGCGAGGTGCCGAGTTGGGTGGCGCGGAGCCACCACTCCCTTTCTTCCATACGTTGTCCCGGCCCTGGCCTTGGGGTTGGCTGGGCCGTTTAATGAAGTGGCCCAGGTAACCCATCTGGATGAGCTCCTCAATTTGCTTCTTCAGGAGGATGCACTCGTCCGTGTTATGACCCTTTTGGCGATGGAACCGGCAGTACTTCTTGGGGTCGCCCTTCGCCGAGATCTTCATGCACTCCTCCTTTGGGAACTCGACGATCCCCTGGTCCTCCGCGTGGGCTAGGATGACACTCACGGGGTGCGTCAGCGGGGTAAGGAAACGTGTGGGGTTCAGCCTGGGCCCCTCGGCGTAGTCGCGACGATGCTGCCGAGATGCCCTGCCGCGTTCCTCCTGGGGGGCCTTGTCTTTCCGACCTCTCCCTTCTTCCTGCTCCCTTTTTCTCTTCTCGGCAGCTTCGGCGTCAGCATATCTGGCCGCCCTGTCCATCAGGTCGGCATAGTTCTTCGGGGGGTACCGGATGAGATCCTGGTGGAAAGCACCCGACCTCACATTGTTCCTGAAAATTGGTATAGCCGACTTACCATCGAAGTTGGCGACTCCTATGACTCCTTCTTCCACTTATTGAGATACTCGGCTAATGACTCCGAGCTCTTCTGTTTCAGGTCGCACAGGTCGGCAATCTACTTCTTCCTTGGTATGCTGGTGGCGAAGTGGGACAGGAACTGCTTGGTTAGGTCCTTGAAGGTGGAGATGGATCCCCCTGGGAGGGACCCAAACCAGTCATGTGCCTGTCCGTCCAGAGTGGCAAAGAATCCCCTGCATAGGATGGCGTCGGTAGCCTCGGTAATCATCATGGCCGCCCTGTACCTGGTGAGGTGCGACCGCGGGTCTATGGTTCCCGAGTACGCTTTGACGGTGGGGAAACGGAAATCCTTGGGCAAGGGTTCCTCCATGATAGAACTCACGAACGGGGTGGACAGTATGTCATTGGACTCTGAGGACCCGTCCCTTTCATCGAACTTCTTCTGGAGCTCGTCAATCCTTCTCCGTAACTGCTCGACCTCGTCCCGGTTGGAGCTCGAGACTCGGCCATTTGTCTCATCATCTGTTCGCTCCACCCGGGCGGGCTGTCCGCGTCGCGGGGGAGCTCGGGTCTCACGGTCTAGGGATCTACACGAGCCCGCCTCCTGTTGCGGTCGGGCTCGGAGTCCGCGACTTGGCGACCTCCGAGTGCCCGCCGCTTGTCGTGGCGGCCTGCGGGAGCATGATTCGGCCGCTGGTGGGTCATTGGCGGCCGGCCTCGGACCCAACCTGTCCCGTGCCGACACGCGCTCGCCCAACCGTTCTAGGGCGGGCCTAGTGTGGGTTGGGGCCCTTCCATCATCATCGTGCTGACGGTCTCGGCGGGAACTCCCTCCTCCTCGTCTGTCCGTCGGGCGGGGGGAGTTGACTTCTCCTTGTGTGGCCCGTGCCGGAGGTGGCACGGCGCTCGGCCCGCTGCGCCCCCGGGAGAGAGGTGGAGGCTGTATGGCGCTCGGGCGGCACGCCCCCTTGGGTGGGTGCCTAGGTCGGCTTGTTCCTCTGCCCGGAGGCCCGCCGCAACACGGGCCAGTGCCGTGGAGGCTTGTTCGAAGACCGCCACCCCCTCCTGGATGAGGGCGCGAGTTGGAGCGGTAGCGGGAGCCGTAGCAGCGGGAGCCACGGGGGGTGGTGCACCACTACTGCGGTGGTTGGTGAGTTGGGCCCTCAGGTCTCCTCCCGACCTGTTGGACGCTGGGGGCCCTGTTGGGGCCGTTCCCGTTTGCGACGAGCTGGGTGCCGCGGGAACCGTTGGTGTGGCGAGAGTTGGATCTCGATCTCGTCATCGCTGTAGATGAATGACAATGGGGAGAGCGCTCAAGCTTATACAACAGCTCTCAACAAGAGCACCAATGAAGGATTTAATTCCCCGGGGGTAGCCCGAATTATTAAACCCGGATAAGTATACGTACGAAATAAATAATATGACACAGAGATATAACAAGGTCGCGGGGACCGTATATTGTATTAATTATCGCTAATAAACTATTACAAGGCTTGATTAGGACAATAAGGCTAGAAGATAGCAATTCAGGAATCTGTGGTGTTGTGTAATGATCAGGTCCCTTGTTAGGACAAGAGGGAGTCCTTTTATATCATCTCAAAACCCTCCAACCGCACCCCTAGAATCGGGGTTAGTTGGGTCGGCCCGCCTTGACCGCGTCCCCCCGGGACCGGGTCCAAGGCGGGCAACTCGGCATGGCCGAGCTGCCGAGCTCGGCCTAGCCGAGTCCACCATGGACCCGCCCGGTAGTGCCCGGGTCCATGGTGGTGGGCTCGGGTGTACCGAGCCCACCCGTGGCCGGACTCGGCCCAAGGCCGAGATGCCTTGGGCCGACTCGGCCACGGCCCACTTGACTGGGCCGAGGGGCTTCTCGGGTCCGTCTCTTCCGGGTCGGTTCGTTCCGGGTCCAATATATCCATCAGGTATATATTTTAAGAATCAATTTTTCATTCACCCATTATCCGTTTAGAGTGTATAATATATCAAATTAAACATCTCAGTTAAGAGAACTCAAATCAACTTTAACCTAATTCAAATCAGAAGCAGACCACACTCAAAATATTGTCTCAAAATTATCACTTAAATGTGATTTTTTGCTAATTTTTTCGACATATATCCAATAAAATGTATTATTTCAATTAGTTTTAGAAGAAAAGGTAATAGGTTTTATGAGTTCCATATTCCCACTAAATGTGGCTTAGAAATTGCCATGTAAAGGAGGCAGAATATAGTTGGTGCCATCTATTCTTTGAAGGAATAATATATTCTGATAAGTTGTAAAATAATATATTAGTTAAAAGATTAAACAATTTCTCCAATTTGGGATTTAAAATTTTTAGAATATGTTTAGTGCGCAGCTTTGCTATGAGCTCTCAGAATCATGAAATTCCAATCAGGTTATAAGGAATTATAGTAGTTCGACTGTTAACATTAAATGGAAGATGTTATAGTTTGTTTACTTCAAATATGAGAATTGAAATGGTAATAAGAATTAAGGGTGTGTTTGGTTGGTGGGTTTTGTCCATAGGAATGGGTATGAAAGTGATTGTTGTTGTTTGGTTGATAAGTTTTTAGAACACTATTATTGGTTTCGAATACCCTATCAATTGAAAAACCCATACACAAATACAATAAAGGGTTTCATTCCCTTATTCATTCTCAAGCACTACTATTAGTAACCATTCTCATTCCACTCTACTACCAAACATGTTAAATACTTTCACTAAAATCCATTACCATTACCAAATATTTGATACCCATTCCGATTCCAATTCCTATGTGCGAACCAAACACACTCTAAATATTTGGTAATGGTAATGAGTTTTGAAGTAGTCACTTTATATTTGATAATAAATAGGAATGAGAATCAGCTTGGTTGGTGTGAATAGTTGTGCATTCTCATTTCTTGAAAGAGGTTGGGAGTTTGAACTCTCTCTTCTATGGAAAAGTCAATCAAAAACTGTAAACAATTTTCATTCTCTGTTTTTGTTTAGAAAACTTGTTTACTAACACTTATTTTTTTAATTTTTTTTTTTAGATTAACGCTATAAAATTAACACAAATTTAATTTCGAGTGATCGATTTTTAGACCTTACATTTAAAATATTTTAAAATATATTTGATTTAAATTTAATAAATATAGTTTTTACTTTTAAGTCCAATATATATAAGATTTTTACATTTGATATTCGAACCAAATTTATATATGTATATAACATAACTAAAAATATATCTGAACCAATAATGAATAACCTATTAAGTTCACCTAAAATTTTGTTTAGATAATATTAATATTTTTTGAGCTAATATTTAAAATATTTTTGGATATATTCTTTTGAATGACATGTATATAAATATATAATTTTTACGTTGAATTCTAATATAGTAATATATGTGAAATTTCAATATCTGATATCTGGACTAAACTTGTATTACGATATAACATAACTAAAAATATCTGAACCAATAATCAATTGAGTTCAATCAAAATATAAAATTTGGTATAGAGTTCAATTTTTAATTTTGATAATGTGAAATTGTGAATAATGTCTAACTTTAAGCATAAGTAAATAAGTTATGTTTAAATAAGTAATGCAAGTAGAAAAGATAGAAGATGGTGATAAGTAAAAGAAGATAATAATGAATGTAATCATAGTAATAAATAAATATGTAAGTAGATAATGGTGAGATTATGGTTATAATGATATATAGCAAAATAGATGATAGATAATTCTGTTTTCAATTTAGAAAATAATTTTTAAAAGTTTTTCAGTTTTCTAGAAAATTGGAAAATTGGAAAATTGTTTCATGATTTCAAAATAGAAAACTGTATTAGTAAACATGTTTTCTGTTCTCTAATTCTCCAATTTTTCAAAAAATTGAAGAAATTTTTCAGTTAGTAAACGGTCCTGAAAATTCAACTAGCATCCAAAACATCATGTCCAAGTGTCCAACACAAATTTTTATAGAAGTAGAAAATGGAATTTATTAGCCCTAATGACTAATAAGAAAACTTATATTGGCAGAAGATCAAATTAGTGACGTCAGTAGAAGACCTCTTAAAACAAAAAAGGTTTACTATCAAAAGAGATTAGCAAATAGAAGTGGTTTATGTGACGTTAATTAGTAAAGGATCACAAAAAAGATAAATCAATTTAAATTGTTCATAGTTGACCCGGTTTAAACTAAGAATGGTAATAAGCTAGTCCTACTAGCTAGAAATTAAACTTGGAGCTTTGCATTTATTAAGCCAATAGTCAGACCAACTTGATTAAGATTGCTCTCTTTATGTCTAAAGTGGGTAGATTCCTTGTGCGTACCAGCATTTGGCCCTGTCTACTAACTTATTGAGTCACCGTGATTTACATCCACACACATGCTCTGTTGGGTCGGAGTGTGGGGCCCTTAGAGTTTGAGATTCAACCTTTGGGGTAAGATTGCTCTCTTTATGGTCTTTATTTTTTTTATTTTTTTTTTAATTGTGTATAGTAACGGCCAACATATATTGAGTTGATTATGATTCAACGCATAAAACAGATGGTTTGGAAACTGTCGATGTCCATGTGTTATTGGTTTATTTTCAACAAAATTAACTGGTATAGATTTTATTATTATTTTTTTATCATATAAATTTATAAGTGTAGTCTAACACAGTCAAACTTCAATATGTCTTGAACAAAGACTACACCAACCTAATTAGATTTGTAAAGACTATTCTTGACAAAAGAATAGTGGTTTGAAGTTAAGTATATTATTATATGGGGACTTAGTGATCACCGAATGTTGTGATGAAAGGTTGCGCAGTGAAATGCAAGGTGATTTGGTGGTTCTGCGAGCTCATGAGTGGAGGTTTGGTCCCAACTTAAGTATCACTCCACAATCTATTGTGAAGCCGATGTGGGATCATATCATTGCCCACCCCTTGAGAAGCAGAAGAGAGTCCAATAATGAAGAGATTTAGTGAGAGATGTTTTCAAAAGAAATTACTATCACATTGTATTTTGTAATACAAATACATGTATTGTATTACAAAATACAGACCAGAATTTTTTTTTTCAGAAGGGGCAAATATTAAAACAAAAGAGATAGTTTTAAAAAAATAAATAAAACACTTAGAAAGTATAGTCATAAATATTATTGGATATAGAAGAAAAATAAAATACATCAAAACTTTATAAAAATAATCATAACAAACATAATTACTTTGATAAAATAATCTGAATATAAAACACGTTATAAATCACAGATCCCATTATTAATATAAATATTAAAACAAAAGAGAAAGTTTAAAATACATAAATAAATAAAACACTTATGAAGCATAACCATAAATACTGTTGAATATAGATTAAAAAAAACATCAAAATTTTATAAAAATAATCATAACAAAATATGAAACATAATTACTTTGATAAAATGATTCGAATATATATAAAACACATTATAAATCACACATATCATTAGTAATATATATATATATATATATATATATATATATATATATATATATATATATACATATATATATATATATATATATATATATATATATATATATATATATATATATATATATAATTGTTGGATATGGATGATGAAAAATAAAATACATAATAAATTAATTTGATAAAATGATTCGAATATAAAACACATTATAAATCACACATCTCATTATTTATATATAAAAAATGATAATTGTTGGATATGGGTGAAAAATATTAATATATAAAAAAATTATAATTGTTGGATATGGTTGAAAAATAAAATACAAAAATGCAGGTAATGCTAGCAAACAACACACTAAATCATGTTAAGGGCAAATTCAAAATCATGACCTTTTATAAGGTACACGAGAAAATTTCAATTTTGATCCACTGACTATTGGAGGTGTGTTAATTGCAACACTTGACTTTCAAAAATAGTAATTTAGTACCTTGACTATGCAATTCTTATCAATTTTGGTCACGCCGGCCAAATTACCTGCCAAATGTGACCGAAAAATTTTAAATTAACAATTAGTCTTAAATGAGAGGGATAAAATAGTCATTTCATATGACTTTCTTCTTTTCTTCCATTCCTTGCACCAAACCCAGCCGCTGCCGCTGCATTGTTTCCCCTTCTTCATCATCCGCCACGGCGACTCCTTAGTCACTACAACAACATTTTTTATTTGCAAAGCACAAAATTAAAGTGCATTGGCGGACGGTACCGGCACTAGGATTGAAGTGTTCACCTTCACCTTCGCGCCTTCATCTCCAACTGGAATTCAGCACGCCTACATTCTCCCCGCGCTGCGAGACCTATTCCTCCATTTCTCGTCTTCTACGGAGAGAAATTAATATTCGTCAATATGGAAGATGGCGTCTACGTCGCTGGGCTCTTTCTCTATCACTTCATCGATTTTCCGGCGCTCGTTGGTGGCTTCCTGCGTGCTTCAGCAACAGAGATTATTTCCGGCGTTAACGGTTTAATGTCAGTTGTATGGAAGATGACGTCTGCATCGTCGGGTCCTTTCTCCACCGCTTCATCGATTTTCCGGCGCTCGTCGGCGGTTTCATGTGTGCTTCAACAACAGAGATTAGATTTTACGTACGATGGACTCCCGTAACAAGATCGGCCGACGGTGTGTTCCCGAAGGTGACTGGTGGTTGGATTATTTAAGGCGTTACCGTCAGTTGTAAGGAAGATGACGTATGCGTCGCCGGGCTCTTTCTCCATCGCTTCCGTCAGCTGTAGGGAAGATGACATATGCAGCGTCGCCGGGATCTTTCTCCATCTAGTCGGCGGCTTCATGCGTGGTTGAGAATTAGAATAACCTAAAATGACGTTTTTGCCCTTTTTATTTAATAAGTTAAAATTTTCCGGTCACATTTAGCCGGTAATTTGGTCGGCGTGACCAAAATTGATAAGAATTGCATAGTCAAGGTACTAAATTACTATTTTTGAAAGTCAAGTGTTGCAATTAACACACCTCCAATAGTCAGTGGACCAAAATTGAAATTGTCTCTAAGGTACACACATGCCTTACTACTTGAGCAACATATCTTTCCTTTATATATCTTTATTTGTATTTTAAACTTATATCTAAACATGTACTATATATAATTATATATACATATAATAATTAATAGGGCTATATATGGAGATAGGGTGGAGGGAGGGGGCAGCTATATCCTATCCCTATTGTAGCTCCATCCTTGCAAAATACAATCACATTGTATTTTGTAATTAATACAAATAACTATCACATTGTATATTGTAATACTATGATTACTATCATATTGAATTCTCCTCCTTGAAAAAAAAAATGGGAGAAAAAAATGTAAGCAAACAGCAGAAAAGTTAGCTTAGGACACCCCGCCTCCTAAAGGTAGAGGGTCGAAAGAGTACCAGCTACCCAGCGCTCAAAAGAAAAAAAAAAAAAAAAAGTGAAGGCATAAGGAGGGAAAGCTAGGACGCCCTGTGTCCCGGGAGTAAAAGGTCGCAATGAGCAGGGTTAGATTCAAAAAGTTTTCTGAATGGGGCGATGTTCAAATGAATTTAAAAATGTCCATGAAAAAATATTAAGCACCGATAATATATTCAAATACAAAATGCATTATAAATTACAATACAATGTTTATAATGAACAACGAGATAATTAAGGGCAGAGCTAGAAATATACTTGCGTGGGGTGAAATTTTAAAGCACTTCGAAATGCTATAAAAAAATTATTACAAAATATGAAATATAATTAATTAGATAAAATAGTTTGAATAGAAAAGACACTATAAACCACATATCACCTTTATTAATATTATATTAATAAATACTTTTTTCTTTTAGTTTTATCAACTTTAAGTTTTTTTAAACTAATTCGAATACGATGAAGTATAATATAAACTTGTAGACTACATTATAAATGATTCATAAAAAGTAGACTTAAAAAAATCATTTGTCATGACTAAATCACTTTTTTTTTTTTGAGTTAATTCAATTTTTGGTCCTAGATTTATAGATGACAGTCCATTTTTAGTCCCTTTTTTATCATAACATCCACTTTTGGTCCTAGTATTATTGTGACATAACCATTTTTGGTCCTCTATCAACAAAATAGTTAAAATATCGTTAAATACAAAAATATTTAATTTATAAAAAAAGTTTTTATTTTTATAATATATATGAGATATATATTAAATTAAAACAAAAGAAAAAAATTTTAATTGGTAAGGGTAAATGATATCATTTATTTATAAACGGACTATTGGAGTTAGAACTTTAAAGAGTTGTTGGCTGGTGAAGAGTTGATGAAGAGGATGGATAAAAATATAGGAGAATTAAAAAAATAAAAAAATAAAAAATAAAAAAAAAAAGCCAAAAAAGGTTTTAATTAGGAAGAGTAAAAAATGTCATTTATTTAAAATAATAAGGATAAAGATGAAAAAAAAAAAGTTATGAAGTTCTTAGCTTATTTTTGAAACGCTACCTAAGGTTACTTTTCAAAATAAACTCTTATTTTAAGTTACTAGCTTATTTTGAAAACATCACCAAACAGAGCTTATAGTTTATTAATAACTTAAAATAAGTTATAAGCTCATAAATAAGCTCTGCAAAACAGAGCCTTAGTGCATGGGAAAAAAAAAAGATTAATGTGGAATTCAATAATCAAACACAACCGGCAAACACAATTAGGTTGGATGAGAGACCACTGAGAATTGTCTACATTATCATTAAAAATTGGACTTTCATATTCTCGGCAAATTATGCCCTGGACCCGTGTCCACAATTCATTGTGGACACGGGCCCAAAACGACGTCGTTTAAAAAAAAAAAAAAAAAAACGCGTCATTTAGTTAAAAAAAAAAAAAAAATTGTGTGCGTTTTGTCGTTAACGGCGTTTTTTTTTTTTTTTTTTTTTGGATTATGAATGTACAGTTATGCAATTATAAAATTATGAACACAGAGCTCTAACATTATGAACATATATAGTGATAAAATTATTATCATGGAGCTTTAAAATTGTGAATATAGAGCTTCGAAGATTATGAATGTACAGTTATAGAGTTATGAATCTACAGTTATGGAGTTATGAATCTACAGTTATGAGATTATGAATCTACAGTATGGAATTATGAATGTACAGTTATTGACCGAATTATGAACAAAGAGCTCTAACATTATGAACTTACAATTATGAACATATAGTGATAAAATTATGAACATAGAGCTCTAAAATTGTGAACATAGAGCTTCGAAAATTATGAATGTACAATTATGGAGTTATGAATGTACAATTATAGAGTTATGAACGTACAGTTATGGAGTTATGAATATACAGTTATTAACATATAATAATAAAATTATGAACATATACTCCTATAACGAAGTGATCTGAATTTTTTTTTTTTTTTTTAAAAAAAAAAAAAGATAACAATGCCTAACGGCACTGTTACCCGTGTCCAGCAAGCATGCTGGATACGGGTCCAACGCATAACGATTGCATATTCTCCAATACCGGGAGACAAAGCGTGACACTTCCCAAAGAAGGAAGAGTAATACATGCCAATGTTTTTCTGATCGGGCTATCAACTTAACTCTTTTCCTTTTTGCTTATCCAAACTTTTAGATTTTGTTGATTGTGTTGGTGACTACTTTCTTTTTTCGTTCAAAAGTTTATGTAATACAAAGTATTTTATTTCAAAATTTAAAATGAATTTTATGTATTTTGAATTTTTTTTTTTGTATTTTTAATATTGAAAGTAATTTAATGTGGATAGAGCAGAATAAATGTGAAAAGAAAATATTTTTTATGAAAAAATAATAATAATTTGTTAAGGTGACACGGAAGTAGTATAGATATCACTTTTAAATTAAAAGTGAATTCTAATTATAGGGATATAAAAAAACAATAATAAATTACAAAATATTATGATACCCATTTAAAATAAGAGAGTATTACATCAATATAATAGTCTCAAAGGATAAAAGTCAACTACCTCTATTTTTATAAAGAGTAAATACCCAAAATGGTCCCTCGACTATAGCTAAATTCACAAATTGGTCCTCAACTTTCAATTTCACCCAATTAAGTCCTTAACTTTGCAATTTTGACACGATTTGGTCCTCCATCTAATTGACCGTTTGTTGACCGTGATCGACGATCTCCAGAAGAACCTTCAGCTCTCGTCGGGGCACGTGGAGGCCTCCAGGATGACGTTGCACCGGTTCGGAAACACGTCGTCTTCTTCGCTCTGGTATGAATTCAACTACATTGAATTCAAAGGGAGGATGAAGAAGGTGATCGGGTTTGGTAGATTGCTTTCGACAGTGGATTCAAATGTAACAGTGCGGTCTGGAAATGCAACCGGAATCTTAAAAAACCGACGATGGACCATGAAATTACATATATATCCTAAAAAATTACAGTCAACAAACGGTCAAATAGACAGAGGACCAAATTGTGTTAAAATTACAAAGTTAAGGACTTAATTGGGTGAAATTGAAAGTTGAGGACCAATTTGTGAATTTAGCTATAATCAAGGGACCATTTTGGGTATTTACTCTTTTATAAATACGTGTGGGAAGTTCGTAGCTCACTGATTCAGTAGGCAGTATTTGAGAAAAGAAACTAAGGTTTGAACTTCGGCAGCGACAATATTGGGATTATGCTCAAAGTGAACAAATTCTTTATGCGCACCGATATTTGATCCGGTCTGATCTATTGATTATCCTAAATGCTCTGTACGGCTGAGTTGATAATTCAACCTTTTGGGAGAGGAAGAATTTACGTGAGGGAAAGTATAATTATTCCCTTTCTATACAACCTGCTCCACCCAAGTCCAGCATTATCTCTCCCATTAAAATGTGGCTAATAATATATATATATACATATAAATGGTCCAATAATAATGGCTAATATGGTACATTAATGGCTAATAAATTTAACACCACACCTGATAAAAATATAAAATAACAACGCAATAATGGAGTAAATTGTTGTGAATAAAATACATGAACATTACTAGTTGTATTATATTATGATAATGTGTCTTCATTTTTAATAGTCTTATAGTCATACTAGTAATTGTCCCGTGCGATGAACGAACTATTATTAATTTAACAAATTTATCAATTAAATTTTTGACATCATCTGAATTGGCAAAGAAAGTAATGGTTGTTGAAACAGAAAAATGTACTTGAATTCTTCAGCTCATAATTAGTTTGATTAAAAATGTAAGTATAACTATACAATGTAATATTTAATATTTTTAAAAGTTTAATTATGTTGATTTTAAAGTTTATTGTTACTTATATTATTATTTGAATTTGAATTTTTTTTAAATGAATTTGAAATTGAAATAACTACTTTAATTATATAACTAACGTATTTAACTAACATGCGATATTTGTCAAAAATCTCCACCAAAAACTTATTCATTTGAAAAAGATTTTTTATGTAAGAACTATATTTATTTTATATCTAATTTCTCCTCTTTATATGTGGAGTCAAATTAATTATACTTGAGGTTTAAATGAATATATAAAACTTTACCAATAAATTTGAACACAATAAATTTTTTTCCATACTTCATTATGTTTTAATATATATAGAGATAGAGATAGAGCTATAATAATAAAATATCATTTATAAAATATACACACATAATAACTTCAAAAAAAATATGTATAAATACATCTACTCACACAATTAATGCATCCATACTTGCTAATCTTGTTTCTATCAAAATGCATTCACACTTTGGAGGGAAAATTTTGTGGTTAGATTCTGCTTTATTATATATAAATATAAAGAAGATAAAGTATATAAAGATTAGAACTCTGTATATCTGATCTTGTATATATTGGACTGAAAGGATAATTAAAACAATGTATTTTATGTCTTTCTATTTATCTTATTATATTATACTTTACTGCATTTGAAACCATACAACTACTCATACGATGATACATTTGATTTCACAATACGTTAATTTTATAATTAAATGATTAAAATACACTGTAAAATAGACAAATTCTTGTTTGCTTTCTAATTTCAAGCATTTAAAAAAAAATGAAAATTGATGAAAATTTCCATCCCAGCATCAGTGGGAGGAAATTGCAAATATTGAAAGAAGGAATTTAAGACTTTTTGAAAATTTTTGTTTTTCCAGATTTCCTACACTTTTCTATTCTACAAGTACGTGTATTTCCAAAATGGAAATCCGGCCAACTTTGCATTTTGAAAATATTGGAGCAATACTTTAAAAAAAAAAAAAAATTAAATAAAAAAATAGATCAGATTTAGGTGGATAGAGAGAGATTTTTGTCCACTTATTCAATGGATATAATTTTTTTGATGCGTAATTCATTGAATAACATAGGTGGACAAACTCTTGGACAGATATCTATTTTCTAACACCCAATAAAAAAGGATTTATGTGTACTTTTAAATGAATGAAAAATCTATTCTTTCTAGCGATCATGATTCATGATTCATTAGGCAGGGTTTCTATCATGAATATTCCAAGCATTTTCCAATGAAATATATGGCTACAATAAAATTTGGGTGCCCATACATCTTTGTACTTGTTTTGAATTGAACTAGTATTTCACTACTATTTCTATTCTTTTTTCTTAGAGTTAATTTCATTTTTGTCATAGATTTATAGATGTCATTTTTTAATTTTTTTGAATGTCAGTCTATTACATTGTAGTATCTGTTCAAATATACTTTCTCAACCTAATGATGCACAAAGAGTCAACAACGTCTCCACGAAGGCTCGATCCCATGACCTCTTACATGGAAGAGGTCACTACATGTCATCTGAGCACAAGGTGTTTGACATGTGTCATTTTATTATTAGTCTTTTTTTTTTATTAAAACATCTATTGTTAGCCCTAGTATCTGATTGTGACATGATCATTTTTATCTCCAGTCAACAAACCTGTTTAGATGGCATTAAATACGAGTACATTTCAGTCTTTTAAATACAAAGTAAGTTGGCTCACTATATTTTTATTTTATTTTATTTATTTATTTATTTTTGAAAACTCTCTAATTAACTACTATAAATTCATATGTTCTTCAATTGCAATCATTTAGAACTGAATAAATTGAAATGCTTTCATATTTAACGTCATTTAAATAAGTTTGTTGATAGAGAACCAAAGAAAAGTCATGTCCAGGGACGGAGCCAGAAATTCGGTTGAGGAAGCGCGAAACAGTACAGACGGATTCAGAAATTTTTTGCAGTAAAGGCAAAACATTAAAACAAATTAAAAGAGATAATTTAAAAATAAATAAATAAATTACCTAAGAAATATAGTTGTAAATATTGTTGGATATGGACGAAAAATAAAACACGTCGAAACTTTATAAAAATATTCATAACAAAATATGAAACATAATTAATTTGATAAAATAATTTGAATAGAAAACACATTATAAATTACACATCTTATTATTAATATATATGTGTGTGTGTGTGTTTAAAAAAGCTATTAAAAACGTGACTGCGTTGACGTCATAGGGGAATGAGTGTAAAGAATTGTAAAATTATATTGATGCCAAGATTTGAACCCTTGACCTCACTATTACCAAATATACACTCTACCACCTAATCTAACTCACTTGTTGTTAACATTTTATAGTTTTTTTAAACAAATACTAAAACCTGTACTATATATACATATATACATACAAAGACTATATATAGGGTGGGGGTGGGGTGAGAGGGGGCAGCTGCCCCCTTTTGGCTCCGTCCCTAGTCATGTCACAATAATACTAGGACCAATGTATATATTCTGGAAAAAGAAAAACTAAAAGTAAAATACTAACTATAAATTAATTAGGACAAAAAATAAAATTTACACTTTTTCTTACTTTTCTTTTGTAGAAGAAGGTAACAGATTTATTAGGATGAAATATTTTTCATCACCTTTATAAGTGCAACCCGATTAGCCCTTACGAATTTTATTTTTTTTAAAAAAATATTTATTTTCATGAATTACTAGTAAATTGGTTGGTATTAATATAGAATTTACATATCCAATACGAACCAAATATATTCATTATTATACCATAAAAATTTGAACATGTATGTGACTAGAAAATTAATTAGTTTTAGGATAAAGCTACATGACAAAATATGTTCACTAATGTCCTTCACATCCCCTTATATATACAATTTAATTAACTTTTCCTATCATTTGATCTCGGCAAAATATCCTTCATTTTAAACGCAAATTATTTTGTTTTTGGGCTGATACTTTAGTCTCATTATCAGGTTTTCTTTAATTTGATACTAAAATTAAACAGACAAAAGATCATGATCTGAGTTGATCGACCATATGATATTATGTGACAAGTAAGAGAGCGTTATGTATTTAATAATATTTCAGAATTGAACTTACAACAAGGAGAACATAAAAAACACATCTAGTAAAACATAATTCAGGAGCGGTTTACATTTTTTATGTTATTTGCATGTTATTACCCAAGAGTATCGTTTACCCAGTTCATACCTTCGAAAAGCACTGATGAGTGTCCCTCGCCACCATATATATATATATATATATATATATATATATATATGGAAAATTGTAATTTATGCCCCTTCATAATATACCAATTATTAATATCACCCGTGAACCCCTGAATTATTAGTGGTGTACTTTCTAAACCAATTTAATTAGAGTAGTAATGAAATTCATTGTGTCTTAATTTTAAGTATTTTTAATTCCAAACTATTGTGTAATTTATTTATTTTTACCTTTCAGTTAAAATCAGTTATGGGAAAAAAAAAACACATTTTTAAATCAGGTGATTTAAAACAACTTTAAAATACATTTTCATTTCAAATTTCTTTTCACATCTTAATGTTTTTTAAAATTATTTTCCCTTTTTTACATATTTATTTTAATAATAATATAATTACATAAATCATATCACATACGATTTTTCTAAAATAATTGTGAACAAACAAGTTATATATTATTGATACTTTTGCATTTATCTTATAATCCAAAAAATTGTACACTTCCACTTATTATAATTATCTATAACTTGACGTTTAATTTTATTATTTAAATATATATTAAAAAATAATATCCATGCATCAAACAGGTAATTTACTAGTCACTTTTAAATTAAAAATGAATTGCGATTATAGAAATATAGAAAAATAATAATAAATAACGAATATGATGATGATAATAAGACCCATTTAAAATAAGAGCGTAGTACACCTATATGATAATTTCAAAAGGTAAATAAAAGTCAACTACCTCTATTTCTATAAATGAGTTTACGTGAGGGAAAGTATAATTATTCCCTTTCTATATAATCTGCTCCACCCAAGTCTATCATTATCTCTCCCATTAAAATGTGGCTAATAATATATATATGGTCCAATAATAATATATGGCTAATATATATGGTACATTAATGGCTAATAATTTAACACCACACCTGGTAAAATTATAAAAGAGTTAATACCCAAAATCGTCCTCGACTATAGTGGTCTTTCTCAATTTCGTCCTAAACAATTTTGGTAACCTAATATCGTCCCAGACTTTTGTGTTTCGCTCAGTTTAGTCCTCCATTTGTTATTCCGTTAAATTGGTGTTAAATAAAGGGACAATTCAGTAATGTCAATATTGATCTCTCTTTACTTTCAACTTGTGAAGTGCGAAATTCCTCTTTCTTGTACGAATTACACCCAGAATTACTCCCGGACCTGCAAATCAAATTTTATATTCGCAGTTTTAGGAGTAATTCTGGGAGTAATTCGTAAAAAAGAAAAAGGGATTTCGCAGTTCACATGTCTATGAGTAAAGATATGCCAATATTAAAATTATTGAATTGTCTATTTATTTAACACCAAATGGACAGAATAACAAATGAGGGACTAAATTGAGCAAAAACACAAAAGTCTGGGACTAAATTGAGCGAAACACAAAAGTCTGGAACGATATTAGGTCACTAAAGTCTTTTAGGACGAAATTGAGAAAAACCACTATAGTCGAGGACGATTTTGGGTGTCAACTCAATTATAAAATAACAACGCAATAATGGAGTAAATTGTCCTATGGAATATTAATAAAATAGTTGCGGATTTAACTTTTATTTTTCATCTGAATTCAAATAAATCAATTAATTTTACTTTGAATTCAAGCTGCTTGCCAAATTAAGTCAAACCACATATTAATAGAATAGCGTTTAATTATTATGTGTTTGGCAATTTCATATGATCAAAGTGAGTACATTATTCTTCCAAAAGGAAGAACCCAACAGAGCATTTGGGAGGTTGTAAATCATGGTAACTTAACTGAACATGAACCACCCCTCATCTCACTTTGAGAGCTAAACCAGTGCTGATCGAGGTTGCTCCCACACTGCTGCTGGTGAGACTCGATTCCTAGTCATTCTTTCAAAGTTTCACCTCTATGACCAGTTGAGTACATTATCAATGTTTTACTTCGTACGCTTTTGCTGCTATCATGTTAATATAAGAATATAATTTCTTTAGAATATAGTAACAATCTATTAGTTTTGTCTGCTTGTGCATGTGTTTACACTATTCCATCACACACTTGATTTATGTTTCCTACTTGGGGTAATGATGCTAAGAACCTGGTGATATCGTATTGGTGTTTAAATAAAGAGACAATTAAGTAATCTTTCAATCTTTCGTTTGTTATTAAGTAATCTTAATATTAGTATTTCTTTACCCTTTGCCCTGCGAAGGGTGAAATCCCTTCTTTCTTTTACGAATTACTTCCAGACATGCGAATCAAATTCCATTTTAAAAAGAACTTGTATATATACTATTGCAAACCCACATTTCTTTTCAATGTGGGACAAAATGCTATTTTCAAGCCTGAGTTCTACTATATATAGAGACTTCCAAATTCTACTCCATCAATTATACCCCTGACGTGGCAAGCATGGATAAGACATTTTCATCTTGTGAGTCCAGAAAAAGTTGTCTACATCCAACATTTCTGAGAGAGAGTAAAAGTTGAGAGTAGAATTTGGGAGTACAAGTAGTATTTTCCTCCAAGCCTTCCCAACTCCATTTTCCAGCTTAAATAGGCCGTCTACTTTGATAATCAATTTCTTATTCACTCATTAACCATTTTGAACGTACAATATATCAATTTCTTCATCTCAATACGAAAAATACAAATCCACTTTGACTCGACCCAAATCAGTAGTGGACCCTACATATATTTGTATCATAAAATAGTCACTTAAAATTACCATTTTAGCTAAAAATTCCAACAAGACCTGCCCACTCATTTGACATCACCCAAGGGAGGGGGTGGGGGGAGGGGGGGAGAGAGAGAGAGAGACTGTGTGTGTGTGTTTGTCAAACATACGTGAGAAAGGGACCAGAAAAATGTCTTGAAGTAAAAATATCAATACACATTTTATACTAAAATTAGTCTTTTTCCTTTGACTAGAATGTACATTTTTCATTAACTTCATTTTCCTTTTATAATCATGCATTAGAAAATCTAAAAAATAACTTTCGAAATTCATTTCCAGATTTCCAAATGGATCTTTAGAAGTAAATTAAAATTTTGAACATCCTAAAAACTTTAGAATAACCACAATGGTTGAACTCAAAAGATTTTTTATTTTTTTTTGGTCAAATTAAGGGGCTAATTAAGTAGGAGAGCGAAAGCGTTTTTTTATATTTCCTCTTACATAAAAACTTAACTTAGCAATATGTACCATTTTTTCTCTCTCCCCTTTCTCTCCTAGTCCCCTTCTCTCCAGATGTGCAAAAATCTAACAAAAAATTCAAGACATTAATCAATGAGGATGCTCAACTCTTAGAGCCTTATTTGGCAATTATTAATTAGTGGTTAGCATATTTGAAAATATGTGAAATTTTCATTAGAATTACAGCTCAACCATAAGAAA
The DNA here is from genome assembly GCF_001879475.1 of Ipomoea nil. Taxonomy (NCBI): domain Eukaryota; kingdom Viridiplantae; phylum Streptophyta; class Magnoliopsida; order Solanales; family Convolvulaceae; genus Ipomoea; species Ipomoea nil. The sequence goes on along the minus strand of NW_017617503.1, from coordinate 74,992 downwards.
ATTCTTCAAAATTTGAAGTTTGTTATAAACTGCCAACATGACAACATATATTATTGGTTCGCCGGTAATGATTTTATAGGGTTTTTAATGAGCTAAATCAATCTTAGAAAGAAAAATATAAAATAATATATTCTGTATGAGATGACTGTTACGTACTAATATTTGTAATTATTAATTCCAACCCAATTATTATATAATTTTTTTATATCATTAATTGATATTGTATCCCTTTACAACGTCAGTTAGCAAACAGCTACTAACTGAGATCGTGTGAATCATAAATTATTACCTTCAAATCATATATATGGGGTTTCTGTGCTGTGAAATTGACCATAGTGGATAGAGTTTTCAATTGTGAGTGGAAGATTGAATAGAAATATGATTGGACATTATGGACAATTACACACTACGACAATTTGATTTTTGAGCGATATATATATACTTAGCACGGTTATATATAATCGCCGCTAAATGAGTATATTGCACGGTTTTAATAACCTCCTCTTAATGATGTTTTTAGTGTAGTGACAATACTATTCATTTCAACAAATAATTCTCTTATAATATAATTAATCTTAAGAATTAATTTCAGGAATGAAATGATTCATTGACTATTGACATTTATCAATTTTAATTATTTGACTTTTAATTGGACCATAAATGGTCCCTTAACTATTGATTTTTATCAATTTTCGTCATCGATTTTTAATATTATCATAAATGGTCCCTTAGCTATTGATTTTGTTTCAAATTTGGTACGGTCCTCCAGTTAAATATCTATTTAATAAACATTAAATTTAAGAATAATAATATAAAAATTAAATTAGCTTGTTGTTGAGATTGACAAATTGAGTTCATAAATTTAATATATTGAGTTCATAATTGCAAAGATTACCACCCAAATACCCAAGTGAATGAAATGTTTGAAAATTTTTTAAGTTTTTCAAAAAATTCATAACTATAGGTAACTAGCTAGTGGTTGACAGAAATTCAAAATTCCAAAACTGAGTTTCGACCTCCAAGTAGAATTATTATTATTATAAAAAAAAAAAAAAAATTGGCCAACCATCAATAAAAAATAATAATAATAATAATAAATAAATAAATAATTGGCAACCGCTGCCCATACTATGGCAAGGGTGACCATTTTTGCGTCCGGTTGTGAGAAGTGGAGGTTAACTCCGTCATCTATACTTGTAAATTGTTTGCGCAATAATTTAATGCATTAAGCGTTACTCCCAACAAAAAAAAAAAAAAAACAAAAAAAAACAAAAAAAAAAAAAAAAATTGGCAACCATCGCCAGCCATCATTGATCTAGCCATCCGAATTTTTTTACAACCTTTAATTTCTAAATAATCAATATTACTCACCACTTCTGTAAATGTATTACCGTTGAACATTTTTATTGAATTTCAAGAATAGTGGGAGGATGGTTGGAAATTCAAATTTCTCACCGCAAATTTAACTTTTAGATTACTTTTTCGATAATTGGAAATATTATAAGTACCAACCTATAGTTTGAAGATTTACGTACACATTTGATGTTGCTTCAGGTCTGCTTATATATATGTGAGTTTAGTAATTTAATTATGTTTTTCTTTTCAAAGAACACTAGGGATAAACCATGCCCATATTAATAAGTGGTGGGGTTTGGACTTTTTTAAATCAATATGATAAAGAGGTAAAATAATATGCATTAAGATAACTATAAACATTTCATGCGTCACTAGTACGTAAATTAGTAATCAACTATAATGAAGTGCAATTTATAACTAAACAAGGACTAAATGCACTAATAAAAACGAGACATAGACCCTCCACTAAAAGATTGCCATGCTCATAACTTTTATGGTAAGATTAAAATTTCAAATTTGCAATAATTATAAAATGAATCTTACTTTTAAAAGATTTTAATAATTTTAATTTTTTTTTACTAAAATTCTCAGCAATTAATGAACTCTGATGACGATTGAGATTAATATTCACTTTTTATAGAACGATCATGTTCTTGTTTTATTCTGGTGTGAGGGGGGGGGGGGGGGGGGGGGAGCGATATTCTTTGGTACTCTTACCTGTTGTGTGTGTGTGTGTGTGTATATAAAATTTTGAGTACAAATTCCAAATGTTGATGAGAATAATAATGTAGATGATGAAGATCAGACAACTATATGGTACTCTTACATGTGTGTGTGTGTGTGTTAAAACTAAGTGAATAGATGCATATAGATCGATTTTGGCTTTTTGCTATAATCCTATTTCCATTCTCTCCTTGCCAAATGTTGGAATAGAATCCTTGTTCTATCTATTGCTCCTTTTATTTTATTCCTAAAGAAGTTCCATTCTTGTGCATTACATGGACTAAATGTATGTGATATTAATTTATTTTTTAGTATTCTAATTAATTAATATAAATTTAATATTTGTCAAGCACCTTGTGCTCAGATGACATGTAGTGACCTTTTCCATGTGAGACGTCATTAGGTTGAGGAAGTATGTTTGAACAGATATTATATTGAATGCATAAATTTTACCAAACAGGGTCATTATCTTACTCCATAAATTTTATTATTCTAACACATATAAAGTACATTATTCTAACACATATAAAGTACATTATTCTAACACATAAAATATATTATTCTAATTCATAAAATGCATTATCTTACTTCAAAATATTCATTAATTATTCTAACACGCATACAACGCAAGATTTTTTTTTAACATCAAAACAACGTTGTTTTGGACCGTGACTGATTCACGCAATTACGTAGACCACGGTACATACAATAATTTACAGAATTCCAGTAAACATCAATCAACAAGGAGCACGTGACATTCTGTCTCAGAACCTGGTACATATGCTTTACTAAGTCAACATACACATTTTTTAAAATGTTATATATATATATATATATATATATATATATATATTCCCCACCCATGTAGCTTTATATTCTTGATCTATATATATATCTACCCTTCATTCCAAACATTTCCCAACCCTTCTGCCTTCACTCCCCCAATAAGCCTAAGAAACAAACATACGATGATGATGAGTACTGTCCGTAGGTTAGCGTTTCGAGTAAACCCATTTTTGTTAGAACTAAGTTACTTCATAGTCCTCTCCCTAATAGGCTTCTTTGCTTTGAAGGTTTCCAAGCCAAGACCCATCTCGTTTAAGCTCAAAGACTTGGACGTCTTCTTCACCGCCGTCTCCTCCGCCACCGTCTCCAGCATGTCCACGGTGGAGATGGAGGTTTTTTCCAACCTCCAGCTTGTTTTCATGACCTTTTTGATGTTCCTAGGTGGGGAGTGTTTCACATCGTGGCTTGGGCTTCATTTCTTCCAGTCCAAGGTTTCCACAACAGAAAGAGTTTTAGAGAAAAACAAGGTTATTGTTATTGATCATGTTGAGTTAGGTTTGGTCACAAATAATGAGTACCACAACGACCTAAACCCAGAAGATAGTGCAAAGTCTAATGTCCAAATAGAAGTAGTGGAGGACATTAAGTTATTAGGGTGTGTACGAGTTTTAGCCCGTGTTGTCTTGTCTTATATCGTAGTTATTCATGTTGTTGGGTTTACCTTAGTAGCCATGTACATAGGATTTGTTCCGACCGCAAAACAAGTGCTCAAACAAAAAGGGCTTGACCTCACAACCTTTGCGGTTTTTACAACCGTTTCCACGTTTTCAAATTGTGGGTTTGTCCCCACAAACGAGAACATGATTGTTTTCAAGAGAAACCCTGGGCTCCTCCTCATCCTCATCCCACAAATCTTGCTGGGCAACACCCTCTACCCTGCCTGCCTTAGGCTGGCCATTTGGTTTCTAGGGAAAACCACGAGGAGAATAGAGTTTAGGCAAATCTTGGGCAGCCCAAATGGGTTGGGTTATGGCCACTTATTCTCCGGCCGGCGGTCCGGGTTCTTGGCGGCCACCGTTTTTGGGCTAATCTTTCTGCAGTTGACGGTGTTTTTGGCGTTGGAGTGGCGGTCGGACGCCATTGCTGGTCTCACTGGTTATGAGAAGGTGGTGGGGTCGTTGTTTGTGGTTGTGAATTCCCGGCACACCGGAGAATCGATCCTGGATCTCTCTCTCCTTGCTCCCGCCGTCTTGGCGTTGATTGTCGTCATGATGTGAGTATAGTTTCTTAATTGCCATTTCATTTAGAACCCTGTGCTTTTGTTAATTTCATGTAGACCCCTTCAAATTCTAGCACCTACCCAACAGATCCAGAGGGGGGCAATGGGTTACCCTTCCCTACCCCTTAACTTATAGACAAGTTACTAGATTTTTAGGTTGTTTAGTTGGTTGCTTAACCCCATGGTTGCAGTAGGCGCTAGACGCTAGTCGAGTGTTCAGGCAGCGTTTAACACCTAAGCGGAATCTATGCGGCGTTAGGCAGGTGTCAAAAAATAGTGGCAAATTTATAATTTGACAATTTTAATGAGAATGTTTTCAACATTCAATCAAATAACACATTCAAATAAATGAAATAATGATAATTCATAAGTCATAACATCAAAACAATATTAACAAATAAAAATACTCAAATATGAAATATTTAAATACTTCAATCATCCAAATATTCAAAGTATCAGACTAGTCTACGACGGTTGGACCAAACGACATCGGACGCAACCGACCGACTAGGCCGATTTTGACCGATTTTTGGGCGCCTAATAGTGAAAGCGAAACATCCTAGGGGCGCCTAGCGCCTAGGCGCGGCCTAAGCCGATTTTTACTACAGGGGCCTTACCAGCAATATTTCTTTTATTTTGGTCATGTTTAGTAATATAATTAGCTTATCAGTTAATTTTGACTTATTTAACCACTAATAGCTATTTGATTTGGTTAAACATTCAATATAAGTGTTTAATTAATTAGTTCTTTTTTGTAATAGCTTATTGCTTCAAAATACTAAATTTCAAAAAGCTGTTCAAAGTAACTTTTTCGATAAGTTTTTTGAGAAAGTCATTTTGTATGTAATCAGTTGTCAGCTAACAGTTAATTTACCAAACATCTTTTTACAATTAGCTAATGCTATCATTTAATCAAACTCATTAACTCAATAGCTAACGGAGTAACAACTAGCTTAGCTAACAACTATTTACCAAACATGGCTTTACCTTTTTCTAACATTTCACAATAGAAAAGGGGCTTTTTTTTCGTTTTTTTTTAACCATTCACGTGGGGTGAAGAGCATATTCGTAACTCATATCAAATTGTTATATTTTGTCATATTGACATTTTTAAATTCATTATTTGAATTTGCCCATGCCCAGCCCCCACTTAGAAAAATTCTTGGATCCATTTAAACTAAATTTCACTTTTATTTATCTATTGTTGTGGTATTATTACATTTAGTAATAATCTTTTAATTTTGTCTCATTAATTTTTTTAATTTTTTTTTTGCCGCAATTAAGCATCCTTTTAATTTGGATTTATGTTATTCTACTGTATATTAAAGAATGTTGACATGTAATTTCACATTCAATTAAAAGAGAATTTATCAGAAAATGGGAAAAATTAAATCTTAGAACAAGATGGTTGAGTGCTTAAATTACATGTTAACTCATTTTGTTAGGCAGTAAAATAAAAAATTCTAATAAATTGCTATTATGATAAATAAATGAAAATCTATAATATAATAAGGCAAAATTTAAATTAAAAAAAAAAAGGATCTAAATGTAACATATAACAAAAAGTGCTCTTTCTTTCATTTGTTTCCATGAAAATAATTTTTCTTAGACTCTCTAAAATCTCAAAATTACATGATAATTAAACTCCGCGTGCATCAACATCACCAGCCATTTAGGTTTAAATGTCAAAACCTAAATCACTTTTTTGTTTTCAAAAGAATAGCTCAGCTCTGACCAATATATATATCAATTGATATTTGGTAAATACAATTTTTAAGGTATTACGGAGCACAATTTTTTTATCTCATTGACTTTTTATTTTAGTTCTTAGCTAATAATTATGATGGATATATTGGAGACGAACCCAACCCGAGGAGAAGTGGAAGTGACCCGGGCTGGGGGCGACTCCAGTTCGGGGCACCCTCGGCCTAGACTGGCCTCGGTTTGAGGCAGCCCCAGCTGGGTGGCCTCGGGATAAATTAATTTTAGTTCTCTAAATCTTTTTGAACTATCAACTATGTAAATTCAACTCAAAATATTAAAAATATTAAAAAAATTTTATACTTTGGACATTTTTAATTTTTTTTTTATAAATAAAAGATTAAATATGATTAAATTAATAATCAAATACTAAAAGTGAAATGTGAAATTTTCATTAGAATTGCAGCTCAATCATAAGAAAATTCTCCAAAATTTGAAGTACTCTTCAAATTTTGGAGAATTGATTATTGCGTTAAAAACTGCCAACATATATTGGTTGGTTGGTAATGATTTTATCTTTTTTTTTTTTACTTAATGAGTTAAATCAATCTTACAAAAATAATAATAATAATAATAATAATAATAATAATAATAATAATAATAATATATTCTGCATGAGATGACTGTTAATTACGTACTAATATTTATAATTATTAATTCCAACCCAATTATATAATTTTTGATATTATTAATTAATAGTATCTCTTTACAACGTCAGTTAGCAAACAGCTACTAACTGATACGACGTGAAACATAAATTATTACCTTCAAATCATATGGGGTTTGGGTGCTGTGAAATTGTAGTGGATAGAGTCAATTGTGAGTGGAGGACTGAATAGAAATATGATTGGACATTATGGGCAATTAATTCCTTTCCTCCCCTGGCCTACAACACTCCATTCATTTCAACAAATTAAATAGTTCTCCCATAATATAATTAATTTTAATTATCTTTCTAACTTCAAAACCATATATTCTCTCGATATGATAGATTATATTTCACAATTATTAAGAATATTATGTGAATATTGTCACCAAGAATATACTCATGATTTTATTTGATAAATTTAATAGAGTCGAAGATGACACTTGTCGTTAAATAAATTATCACTGCTAGTAAATTACTTATTTTTGGCCACCATACTAAAATTCATTCTCCCTCTCTCTATATTATTATAAATATTACTCCGTATCATTTATCATTTCTATACTGATTGAGACTCTTTGTATCTTTATAAATACATCTCTTAATCATATACTTCAGGCATCATGAATTGATCAATAATAAAATCATTCACAGAACTATTGTTCTCATATGATATTAGCAGACCAAACGATCCATGGCTAAATTCCCATGGAAAAAAAAAAATCATCACCGTCGGCAATCAGCGACACCACGTCCTCTTATCCAACCCTAGCCTCGATAAATACCCCACAAACAGCCATCACTTTATCTTCATTAAACTTACTTCCTCAAACTATCTATTCTGGAAGACTCAACTTGTTCCATTTCGCTGCGGTCAAAATCTTAGTAAATACATTGATGGCACGTTACTATGTCTCGCTTCATTTATTAAAGCTCCGAATGAGTGTTCCGTTGTAGCTATGCTCTGGATGAGTGTTTTGTTGTAGCTGCGCTCTATATGAGTGCTCTATTATAGCTACACTCCGAATGAGTGTTCTATTGTAGCTGGGCACCGGATAAGTGTTTCATTGTAGTTGCGCTCCTGATGAGTGTCCCGTTGTAGTTGTGCTCCTGACGAGTGTTCTGTTGTAGCTGCGCTCCGGATGAGTGTTTCATTGTAGCTGGTCCTGGGGCCGAAAATTTTGGTCCATCAGTATTCTTTTATTTTGTTCGTGACAAAGTAACTTCAAATGAACTACAAAAAAACTACACCTCTACAAAAAGGACCAACTAACAGACATTTTCACCAAGTCACTAACCACAACAATACTAAATAATCTAAATGACAAGCTCAATGTTCTCTTTAGAGAACCTTAAACTTGAGGGGCATATTAGGACTCTGTATTCTAAGCACACTAGAATTCATTCTGCATCCCCCTATACTATTAGGAATATTGTCATTTATCATTCCTATCCTAAGTGACACTCTTTGTATCCTTATAAATACATCTCTTCATCGTGAACCTCATGCATCATAGATTGTTCAATAATAAAATCATTCACAAAATCTTGTTCTCATAGGTAGGAAATCAAATTTAATTCTCACCGTAAATCTTAAATTTTAGATTACTTTTCGATAATTGAAAATATTAAGTACCAACCTATATTTTGAAGATTTACGTACACATTTGATGTTACTTCAGGTCTCCTTATAATCTTATATGTGTCTTTAGTAATTTAATTATGTTTTTCTTTTCAAAGAGCACTAGGGATAAACCATGGCCATATGTGGTGGGGTTTGGGCTTTTTTTAAATCAATGTGATAAGAGTAAATAATATTATTGAAGAATGCATTAAGCTTAAATTAGTAAATTAGTAATCAACTATAATCAATTGCAACTTATAAATAAACAAGGACTAAATGCACTAATAAAAATAACACCTAACACTCCACTAAAAGATTGCTCATGTTTGAAATAATTATAAAATGAATCCCACTCTTAAAAAATTTTAATAATTATAAAATTGATACAGATTTTTTTTTTTTTTTACTAAAATTTACTACCATTGATGAATCTTGGTGACGACTAAGATCAGTCTTCACTTTTTACAAGAGTCATGTCTCATTTAATCCTGCTTATATATGGCATTTGACCCCATCCTTTTTTGGCTGGAAGGGAATTTATTTTGAGTACAAATTCGGGAATTACTTTTGAGTACAAATTCCAAATGTTGATTAGAAACATCTAGGATGAGAATAATATTGTAGATGAAGATCAGACAACTATCTGGTACTCTTACATATTGTGTGTGTATATATATATGGCTAAGACTAATTGAATAGATGCATATAGGTGCCAATGACCACGAAATGGTTCTCTCAAATGTGAGGTTATAGGTTTGATCTTGAGTGAGGGACGGTATTAACTCTTTGTGTCTCAATAAGTTGAGAAAGTAATTATAACAGCGTCAGTAGTACTAAAAAAAAAAAAAACAAAATGTTCCATTCTCTGCTTGCCAAATGTTTGGTTAGAGTCCTTATTTTATCTCAGGGTCGGATTTTGGGCTATGCAAGCTGGGCTGGAATACATGGTCCCAAATTTTAGAGGCTCAATATTTAATTTTTACCTAGTTAGTTTAGAAATAAAAACTAAAAGTTTTCAATTAAATTTAACGAAGAAATGGTAGGAATGTGTATTTATTGTATTTCAAAGGTTCAAAACTTGTGTGTTGCTGTCCAGCTTTAGACATCTCCTTATTTTTTAATCTTTTTGCATTGCAAGTTTGCGCACACTATTATTGTTATAATTGTAATTTATTCACATAATATGTCTTTTGACTTTTTCTAGTAACATTTTACCACCTTCTTCTTATTATTATTATTATTATTATTATTATTATTATTATTATTATTATTATTAAAATTACGGTATTGATTTTAAAGATTTTGATTTTGATAAGCCCTCATTTATTTACTAGAACAGAGCCACAAAAATCTAAAAACCACCATTGTTCTATCTAATTCCTTCTTTATTTTGTCACAGGTATCTTCCACCGGATACAACATTTTTTCCCATTATGGATGAAAATAACAATTCAAAAACAAAAGGATGTAGCCCAAAAAAATTTAATATTATTGAAAAAATATTGTTATCACCGTTGGGCAATTTGTCCATCTTCATAATCCTCATTTGCATCACAGAAAGAGAGAAAATGAAGGAAGACCCTCTCAACTTCAACGTCCTCAACATTGTTGTTGAAGTCATCAGGTTTGAATCTTAAACTAAATAAAATCCCCCCCCCCGCCCCCCCCCCCCTTCTTTTGCTATTACTATTTGGGATCAAATGCGGACAGACCTCTAGGCGCAGACGTGCGAACAAATCTGATTCGTCCATCGATCAAAGGCTGAAAATTAATGAAAAAGAGAAAAACGCGGTGACATTTTTGTAATTTTATGTAATTACGATTGTGCATTTGAAAATGCTTGACGATGCATTTAGAAACTCTCGTGATGATAAGGGGGACAAAAGTAATGAGAATCAGATACTTGTCTTTCGCATTTCTAAATATACACATGGGAGAGGAAGGTGATGGGAATCAGGTAGTGCCTTCTGTGCACTGTTAAGCATTTCTAAATACACTGCCAAGCATTTCTAAATGCACAATGATAATTACAAAAAGTTACAAAAAAAATATCACTACATTTTCCTCATTTTCATTAATATTCAGTCTTTGATCAGATGAACGGACAAGATTTGTCTACACATTCACACCTGTGATGCTGTCCACATGTGAACCTCGCCCTATATTGTCTCACATTTATTCTTCCGAAAGGTTGAACCCCAACCCTAAAGGTTGTCTCACATTTATTTGTTACGTGTTTTGATTTCAGTGCATATGGGAACGTGGGGTTTTCCACTGGATACAGTTGTGCGAGACAAATAAAACCCGAGGGGCAATGCAAAGATAAACAGTTTGGGTTTGTTGGAAGATGGAGTAATATGGGAAAGTTTATTCTTATAATTGTGATGTTTTTTGGAAGGCTTAAGAAGTATCACATGAAAGGTGGCAAAGCATGGAAATTATCATAAGTTCTCACACTTATCATGTCCATGTGTAAGTAGTGCGATCCACATCCACTGATATGATGTTACTTGATCTATATGCATATGCATGGGAGTTGTTATACCATGGATCAGGTTCCACCTTTTAAGGTGGAGATGGGGTAGACCTTGGTCTTAAACGATTATAAATTGTGTATTTTTAGTATTGAAATTGTAAACTTCTAAAATATAAATTGTGTCTTTAAGTCAAAACACATAAAGCTATAGAAGGGAGTCAAATCCTAATCTGTTAATATTGTGTGATTGCTGTATTTGAAAATGGGACTTGTGAATACAAAACAAGATAATTAATTACATATATGTTAACATTAATGCAATGTGTGTTCGTAATATACAAATTGTGAATTTTTAAAAGGTAAATTGTGAATATTTGGATTCGGATCCACTTTGCAAGGTGGACCCGAGTTCACAAAATAATTTGTATATGCATGTGGATGAGGCTCACAATTTCAAATCTTTACCCAGCCGGCCAGCCCAGTGATTGCAGTATATTTGACAAACAAATAAATACCAGAGTATCGAGTTATCGATTCACAGGGAAGCGGGGCGTATCAAGCACTAACTACTCATCTATTCACGAGAAGCTAATCCTAACGAAAATGGTGATTGATTGATTGTAAAAGTAAAACTAATTAAAAGAGAACAAGGTAGCAAGTTGATGAAAACAATAGAGAAAGAGTGAGATTTCTGGGATTCAAGTGCTTAATCACCTAGTGTCAATCTAAGGTGCAACGTTTAATTCGGGTTCAAACAAGTGTGAGAATGCATACAAGGGAAGGAATTACCAAATTACTCCCATAATTCCAACTTAAAATAACGCGAGTGAATATTCATTCCCATGATATAAACACTCATCAACAATTCAAGAACAAGCATTTAGGATAAATCCTTAACTAATATGCAATGGCATCTCCCAATGTGCAATAGTTATGTACAATTGTGGGTGCTCTAAAATATGTCATAACTCCCATTAAGACATAAAGATAGCAATGAAACAAGTAATTTAGACCTTTAATTACTAGCATCAACAAAATAGAACACAATTGCAACACAAGTCATAAAACCCAAATGTAAATATATTAATGAATTTAATAACTAGGCACATAGGTTCATAAACACTTTTACCCAAAAATCTCTAAGATGTTTTAGCCACTCATGCCTATAATAACATTCATAGCAATAATATAAGAGAGTTTACAAGAAACAAAGAAAGTAAAAGAAAAGGGAAGGAGATTCTCCCGAATCCTCATAGCTTTTCCTCCTTCTTCCAAGGTAACTTGTAGCTCTTGATGTCTCTCACTCTTTTTGTCTCCAAAGACGCAGCTTAGATCTAGGGTTTGAGAAAGATTGGCTTTTTATAGTGGGAGCCAAACAGGGGTAGAATAGGAAATTCTGAACAGTTGGAATCTCGCACAGCACGAACATTCGACACGTCGAATCTTGTCTTCACTCTTCAGGACGGGTTCTGGAAACTTTCGACACGTCGAATCTTCAGGATCAGACTTCCTTAGTCAATGTTGACTCCAAACTTGTCTTAGAACTTTCCTTGTTTTTGCATTTGATCTACAATGGTTTCAAAACACTAACAAACACCATAAAAACATTGAAATCAAGCATTAAACCATATCTACATGAGAAAGCAATGAAATAGACATTGAGAGTGATAATTCAATGAACTTGCCCAAAAGAAGATTCAAATTAAGGAGAAAAACATGCACAACTAAACTCACATCACCCATGTATCAAATAATAAATGTATTCAAATAAATATTTCAAAATAAATGTTGTACTCTTTTTTTTCTTATTTATTAATTTATTAATATTCATTTTTTGGCGTGTTAATAAAACACTATATTTATTAAGTTGGTTAAAGCCCCAAATTTTGAAATTCAGATATATAAATGATAAACTGTATAAGTTTCTAATTCTCGATTTCTTTGTATCATTGTAAGTTTATCAGTTTATAGATCTATGACCGTTTAGTGAAGCTCCTAATTATGAAATCTAGAAAAATGATGAATTATTAAGTGTTTTCTACGTACTATACTGTATAAGTTCATGATTCTGGATTTCTTTGTATCATTGATGGGCCTACAATGGTGGAAGCCCAAACTATTGACTCTTAAATGAAGCACCTAATCTTGAAATCTTTTTTTTTTTGAAAGTCCCTAATCTTGAAATCTAAATAATGATGGACTGTTTAAATGCATGATTCTGGATTTCTCTGTTTGTTTATGCGCTCACATACAATATTGTGTTGTCATGCCTGTTTGTATGAGATTCTGTAATATGTTTCCTACTATGTGTACTAATAGTATTCCATTTTTTTAGATGGAAAGTATTAGTATGTCTGGTATTGGTAGTCAACCTCCCAATTCTTCATATGAGGGACAAACTGTGGTAGAAGCCCAAACTGTTGACACAAATGATCAACAGAATGTGCATTATCCTCCAGCTGTAGTTCTTGCAAAGAAAATGAAGCATGTTGATGCTAGATCCAAAGTTTGGGATTATTTTGAAAGAATTTCTGATAGTAGTGGTGTTAATATACAAGGGAAGTGTATATATTGACAATATTGTGCCAAGATGTTTCAATGCGGAAGTGGAACTGAGAGGATTGGTGATTCTACACTTCCTACAATTCTTGTAATTTTATTCTTTATACTTTATATTACATCAATACATCTTATATCTCAAATTAATTAATTGTCTTGCCAAATGCTAACTAATTTTGTCCCAATTTTTTTAGGCTTGGTAACTTGTTAGTTGCTGCCCTTGCACTATTGTAAGTCTGGTAATGTTGTCCACTTGTCCCTATATATTTTGAGGCTTGGTAACTTGTAAGTTGCTGTCTTTTGGCCCCTTGTGCACTAGTGTAAATTTGGTAATGTTCCTATTTGGTAAATTTTATTATGTTTGTCCATATTTTGTGGCATTGATGAAGCTTTCACATATGATCTGAAATAAGAATTAAGGGTGTGTTTGGTTGGTGGGTTTTGCCCATAGGAATGTGTATAAAAGTAATTGTTGTTGTTTGATTGATCAGTTTTTAGAACACTACTATGGGTTTCGAATACCCCATCAATTGAAAAACTCATACCCAAATACAATAAGGGTTTCATTCCCTTATTCATTCTCATGCACTACTATTAGTAACCATTCCCATTCCACCCTATTTGACCGTTTGTTGACTGTGGTTTTTGAGGATATATATGTAATTTCATGGTCTATCGTCGGTTTTTTAAGGTTCTGGTTGCATTTCCAGACCGCATGGTTACATTTGAATCCACAGCCGAAAGCAATCTACCAAATCCGGTCGCCTTTCTTAATCCTCCCTTTGGATTCAATGTAGTTGAGTTCATACCAGAGCGAAGAAGACGACGTGTTTCCGAACCGGTGCAACGTCATCCTGGAGGCCTCCATGTGCTCCGACGAGAGCTGCAGGTTCTTCTGGAGATCGTCGATGACGGCGCGACCGCCGGCGTTGATGCAGAAGTGTTCGAAGGCCTGTTTGAAGTCGGGAATGTAGGGTTTCCATATGGGATTGAAGATTTTCCAGCCGATTAGGGTGAAGAGGAAGAGGAGCTGCTCCAACACCGGGAGAACGAGCAGGTCGATTGTGGTTATGTTGGATTTGAGGGCTTCGTCGGCGGTCTTTTAGAGGTTGATTTCAACTTTCCCTTGCGGATCTTCCTGCTCGTAAATGCAGCGATATGCTTTGTCGTCGACGCCCTTGTGCGTGCGGACCACGTGCATGAGCCGGTACTTGGCCCGACCCGAATCGCGCTTCTTGTTGGACATGAGAATCGCGGCGCCGCCCATTCTGAAGTGGCAATTAGGGAGGAGCATAGCTCTCTCCGATCCTTTGTAATAGTTGCGCGTAATAATCTCCGTGCTAACCACCGGGGCGTTAGAGTTGGGGTGCACGTACAAGAGGTCACGTGCGGGATCGATCGAGATCAGGGCGGCGCTGCACCCCATGCCGGAGAGATTATAGCTTTTGATAGATAGATCGCCGAAGTCCCTGGAGCGGCTCTTCGAGAAAGTCGTGACTCCAAGCGATGTAGGCAAGCTGAACCGGCTCGTTATCCCCAAGCAGCAAGCGGAGAAGCACTTCCCCCTCCGAAACGGCGTTGTCACCTCCAAGAGTGTTCTCTAAGCTAAATCGGCTCGTGAACCCCAAGAAGCAAGCGGAGAAGCACTTCCCCCTCCAAAACAACGATGTCACCTCCAAGAGTGTTCTCTTGAGCTTTACACGTGAAATTACATATATATCCTCAAAGGTCACGGTCAACAAACGGTCAAATAGATGGAGGACCAAATCGTGTCAAATTTACAAAATTAAGGACTTAATTAGTTGAAATTGAAAGTCGATGACCAATTTGTAAATTTAGCTATAGTGGAGGGACCATTTTGAGTATTTACTCATTATTATTTTCCCTTTCTCACTCTCAACACTATTTAAATCTCTCCACTCTCGTCCAAATCAGTCAAAAAAAAAAAAAAAAAAACTCATGAAAAAATCGCGGATGCTAGCCCTTGTCCTAATATGACACGCAGAAAAAGTTAATTGATCACTGATTGTCTGGATGGCAGTCTTAATCTGTACGTACTCCGAGATGTATAGAGGCTAACTCTTTGATGAGATTACTTGCTCAATTCCGAAATGGAGTTGCTTCACTCTCCTTCAATCTCACCATACTCCCCCAAACTACACTCCAGAAGTTCAAACATCCGCAAAACTGGATTAAATTTCGGGTTTCTGCAGAATTACTTTGCTGAATTTGGAAAAAAGGCGAGACCTTCTTCAGTGCTCGCTGTTAATGCGGCCATTGATGGCGGAGGTGAGTCCGACACTACGGCGGTGGTGGTGGAGAAGCCCCTACCGTACGAATTACGTCGTCGTTTCGAGGTTTTCTCCGGGCATCCGACACCGTTCGGCGCCACCGCTAGAGAGGGCGGGATCAATTTCGCTGTCTTTTCGAGCAATGCCACGTCAGCAGCCCTCTACTTGATCAGTCTCGCCGACTTACCTCAGGTGATTCTCTCTGAATTTTCTCATATTTTAGAAAATAATGAAAAAAGATGATATTTTTCTTCATTGAAATGATTGACTTCAGAGTGATGGAAATCAAGGAATGTGTTGCTCTCGATCTAAACACGATTCAATGTTTGTTTTCTGCTTTTGATTTTATGGTCTCAAATGTAATTTAATTTGACTAATAGTTGTCAAATTTCAAGATTGAAATGGCTTTTGGCACTAAATTGAGTGTTTTTTTGGCTTATGACTACTGAAAAGAAGTTTTTTTTTAAATTTTTTGTTTTTTTTAATAATTGTCAAACATAAGCATTCAATTCGTCATTAATACAAGACATCTCTTTAGACTTGAGGCATTAATGAGCTACTGATTTGACTTGCATTAAGTTAAGTTGTCTTCCTAATTACTGGACATGTCTTTCTAAATTGTTTTTCAGCCTTAAAAATTATGTGGCTTGCTTTTCAATATGTGGTTTTGTAATTGCTTATTTACTGCTGCAGAAAAAAGTGACGGAGCAGATTCCTTTGGATCCATCTATCAATAAGACTGGAGATGTCTGGCATGTATTTCTCAAGGGAGACTTTGATAATATGCTCTATGGTTACAGTTTTGATGGGAAGTTTGCTCCTGAAGAAGGGCATTACTTTGATTCAACTAGGATACTTTTGGATCCTTATGCTAAGGTTAGGGTTTCATAATAGTAAAAAATTGCAGATATCACAAAATCTTCTTCTTTAGATGATTTTTGTTTGATTGATATATTGAATTTTTTATCTATATGTTCTGATTTGTTCCTAACTTCTATATAGGCCATTGTAAGCAGAGCAGAATTTGGTGCTTTGGGACCTGAGAAGGATTGTTGGTCCCCAATGGCCTGCATGCTACCGTCCGCCGATGAGGTGCTTTAGTTACATGGATTGAAACTTTATGCTAGAGATTTCATTCATTCCATACTCATTGAGGTCCTAAAGATTGATTGTAGTTGCTATTTTCAATATTGATAGTCCCAGTTCTTATTAGCATGCATTCTTCACAGGAAATGCTTTTGCGATTGAAGTATTGGTAGAAACAAAAATACATTCAACGCTAATTATAGCTCCCTTTAGATTTTGTTTTATTTATCTATTTATTCATTTTTTGTATGCTATATTATCTCTAAATTACCAAGCTAACCTCCCAAGTCTATGCAATGCTGGACAAAATCTGTTTCAAAATGAGAAAAATGAAAGTTATGCTCTGTCCTGTTCTGCCAAAAATTGAAAGTTATCTCTCGATTAAGTTCTAATCTCATTGTAGGACTTGGCTACAAAGGTTCTATTCCTCCATTCTGTTCCATTATTCCATGTTTAATGTAAGGACCTAGCATATCCATCTTAATGAATTCAGTTCAAGTTAGCTGTCTGAAGTACCATTATATGATTATGATTGTAGTTTATTGGTCTGTTAGCAGCAATTTCATTTTGGTTTTATTTTATTCCATAAGTAATACATTAAATTCTTGTCAAATTCATCTCATGTGTCGGTGCTTAGTTGTTCAGTGCTCACACTACTTGTGAAGATATTATCAATTTATCATTTTAGTTTTTTCTTTGATTTTGGTTAGTTTGACTGGGAAGGGGATCTGCCATTAAAGTTTCCTCAGAGAGATCTTGTAATTTATGAAATGCATGTTCGTGGATTTACAAAGCATGAGTCAAGTGGAACGGAATTTCCTGGTACATACCGTGGTGTTGTGGAGAAACTGGATCACTTGAAGGTAAATATCTGAATATAAATTTTGTATGGTTTTAGGTCATCAATTGGAAGATTTAATTCCTCAGATGTTAGAAGAATTTTTTGTTCAAATGAGGGGATAAGGGGGAATTGCAAGGCTGGGGTTGTGGGGGATTAAGGATGGGATAGACAGTGAGATTGGACTAAGTAAAATAACCAACTTACCACTTCTACAGGCCGCTGAATGAATAAATATATTACTCCGTATATACTACTATGCTTACAGCTGTAAAGGAATAGGAAAATAAATATATCAGTGAATTCTAAATGATTGCAATTTACTTGACTGTTTGAAGGATATATGTGTGCACAAACAAATCTTATTATTGAGGGACTGCTCTACATTTGCCATTTTGTTAAATCTAATTGTTTATGGATCGCTCAATTTGCTGTTTTGGTAAATCTGACTGTTAAGAGACTGCTTAGCTGAAGTCAGGTATTACTCAGATGAGACATTGAGATGGAAACATTATCCATTTAGTTATCTAAATCATAACTAGTACTCTGAGAATCTCTCCATAAGATTTACTGTAAAGTGTGGATGGGAGTCACTGGACCAGTTAATGATTTATTAGTCTAAGTTGAGAAATAATAGAAATTTTGGTTATGGAGCAGAGGTTCTTCAATTTCTGTGATGCTCAAGATTAAAAACTAGAGTACATATATTTGCAGAATTATTTTCCTTTATCTTCTTTATTTAAAAAATAAAAATCGTATATGCTAGACCAAAAAGGTTGCTTAGCATCCTTTCTATTATATTTAGGCTTATTGGTGGAAAAAAAAAATCAAACCTTTATGACAATTATATCTGAACCTTTAAAATTTGGTGGAAAACCCAAACCTTTGTATCATATATAGTTCAAAAAAGAAAAAGTATCTAACCCTAAAATAATTCAATTCGCTCTATTTAGGTATTAATTGATGGCTATAATTATTGAACATGCTTTTATATATGTAACATATTTTTTTGAAGAGTTTAATTTTGAACTTTTAATTGTATAAAGTAGACATTTGTATACATTATGTTTTTCAAAAATGATGTTATGTTGTAATTTTTTAAATAATTTGTGCACAAATTCATGAAAGCCAAGTTAGATTGGATTGTTTCTTGGATTGAAAATTATAATTGTTACAAAATACTTTGTCAAAATTTGAAGGTTTTAATATAATTGATATGCAGAATTGGCTATAATTGTCACAAAACACAAAGGTTTGGGTTTTTTTTTACCAAGTTTTAAAGTAGATATTACAAGGCACAAAGGTTTGGGTTTTTTCTGCCAATAATTATCATGTTTATTGCTATTTTTGGAAGCTTCAACAACCCATTTATACTCATATAGCTTAAGTCATTAGTCTTTTTCTTTAACCTATTTTAAGTGTTATATAAATTCTGCAGGAACTGGGTGTCAACTGCATAGAGCTAATGCCATGTCATGAATTCAATGAACTGGAGTACTATAGCTATAATCCTGTCTTGGGTGACTATAAGTAAGTGTTCGCATTTTCTAAAGTATATTTGTACAATTTCAATTGATGATGTGCTCTAATGATTATATGGTTCTGGTATTGGATTAACAATTTGTACCCGTCTTCTAATTGTCCAGTCCTGTGAAGAATTACATTCTCCTTGATTCTTAAGTAAGAGGATATTTATTAACTGTGGGTCAACTTTGTAGGCATTGAATTGAGATGCTCATTTATGAATGTTATGATTGCTAAGACTGTCTTTCTCACAGTATGATTGCTTTGCTGAACTTCATATGAGCAAATATAGATGTACAAGGAGCAGGAGTTAAGTAGCAGTTATTTCAATAACAGATTCACCTAACATAGTGGATATCTCTAGGGTGATGAAGTTTTTAAACTGGCAGAATGTGGGTTCCAATGGAAGGCTGCTGAATGAGTGGAATCTCTTTCCAGTTTCTTTTTTATGGTGTGCTGTGTGGCCCAAGATGATTAAGTATCTCCCTGAAACATTTGAAAACATAGAAGATCAGGTTCATTTTATGGCATTTTGAGGGAACTAAAAAAACAAAGAGTGTTCTGAGGAAGATTTCTTTGCAGGAGGAATTCACAATATCTTTTTTGGAGGAATGGAAGTTTAGCAGAATAGTTGGGATCGTTGTTAGCTTCTGAATATCTGAAGTTCAGGACATTTTTGCTATTGCTCAACTATAAATCTACATTACTTTCTGTTTCTCTGCTTACCAAAGAAAAAATGGGGAAGTATGAAACGAAGTAACAAATAGGAGATTTAAGTAGGTTTTCTCCAGACAAAATTCAGTTTTGGTGCAAAAGAAGATTCATAAAACTATGAGCCACAAAGATTTCAGACAACCCTGCACATGGAACTTGAATCCAAAAACAGACCAAGGGCTTTTATTTGCCTTGGGTAGATGAAGTATACTGTATACCATCTCCAACCTTTTTGATAAAATAAGTTATTGCACCTTGATATCAAGTTTTTGTCTAACTTGGCATGAGCAGCATAGTTCCAGGCTTCCATATGCATAAATGTGTTCTTGTGGACCGTTAGTGGAAATTCATTTCGGTGGTATACAGAGAATAGAAGCAAAGATTAACAGTGATTATATGGTAAGAAATATAATTATGTCTAGTGGATGAAACACAACTGTTAAGAGTCCACATTGATAAAATAAGAGAGAGTATATGGGTAATGGGTTTATAAGGCCATGGGTTAGACTAACTAATTGGTTGGATTCATCTTTTAGTGTGGTTTGGCCTATGTGTATTATAGCCCAATTGAGTGACCTTAACACAATCTTAGTTTATAACATGGTATCAGAGCATGTTCGATACACTTTGGGTACACTTTGGTGGTGTCCAGAGCTTTTGTCCATGGGGTTAGACTAGCTAATTTGTATTATAGCCCAATTGAGTGACCCTTTTATAAGATTATAACAAATTAACAACAATTCACTTTACAAACTAAAGGTCATGTTTCATCTTTTATGCTATTAAGTTTGATCAAATTTTGTTGTAAGAACTAGTATTACTCCATAATTATTATCACAAATTGTTTCTGGTGGACATTTCTTCTCAACTTAAATGCTACAAGTTTTTGTTGTTATTGTGCTAATTTGATAGTTGCTTTACCTTTCAATGGATTCTTTGCCTTGTTGTTCATTGTGTTCCCATGGACCTTTTTCTGATTAGGGTAAACTTTTGGGGCTATTCAACTGTCAATTTCTTTTCTCCAATGGGAAGGTATTCATCTGCTGGGATGCACAAATCTGGTCTTGGTGCCATAGATGAGTTCAAGTATCTTGTTAGAGAGGCACATAGAAGGGGAATCGAGGTGAAAGGCTCTCCTTCCTCATCTTTCATTCATTTTTGTTGTGTTATTCTAAACTCTTACTTATACTCCAACAGGTAATCATGGATGTTGTTTTCAATCACACAGCGGAAGGGAATGAGAATGGTCCCATGTTCTCATTTAGAGGTGTTGACAACAGTGTCTTTTATATGCTTGCACCCAAGGTATTTTACTTGAATGCCAATCTTTTAATGCTTCTAACCTTAGTTTTTAGCATAAGAACCAATTTTTTGGTTCAGTTATGCCATATCCTATATGTGTGCTTTGGTGCTTCCTCTTTGAATTCTCAGTAGCTCAAATTCTTTGCCTCTTTATTTTTTATTTTTTATTTTTTATTTTTTTTAATTTTTTTTTAATTTTTTTACCTTTGGTTTGTGGATCTGCATAGAATTTGTATTAGACTTGATTATACAATGTTGTTTTTAAGCACTGATATCTTTCAGTGTTTGTAATAAATGAGCAGCCTATTTTACATAGCCTCCACAGCATTATTAAGCTAGAACTTTTATAAATTGGAAATTTTATTTGTTCATATTTTATTTTATTTTTATAAACTAGAATATTCTTCAGTTCTAATGGATAACAACCTAACTTCCATGTGCAGGAGAATCACATGCCCCCACATATTTGTTTTCAGTTTGTATAAGAAAATAATTATATATGGAGTACTAATGATTGTTGAAATGTTATAATATTATACCTTTTATTTGTACTTTATATTTTTATATGCCGTTTAAGGCAATATATGCTTTCTAATGGTTTTAATTTTGTGAGCTCATATTGGGTTTATTAAGCCCCATATCTTTTTCCTTACAATTTTTTATTTTATTGCGTTTGTAGGGAGAGTTCTATAATTATTCCGGCTGTGGAAATACCTTCAACTGTAACCATCCTGTTGCACGCCAATTTATATTGGATTGCTTGAGGTGAGTTATTCTCTGTGCCTTGTATTTGATGTCTATACCTTATCATCTAATCAGTATTTAACTTCAATCTAAGAAATATCATGTGTGTTTTCAGAGAAAAAACTTTTCCAAAGGTGTTAATATGATAATATCTATAATTAAACTTATTGTGAATATGCCTTAGTTGAAAATTAACTGGAAATTCTAGAGAAGAAATTGCATTATGTGGCTATTGGTATAGGTGCATGGAGATGTAGCATATACCTAAATTTAGAAAACACATCTTGTGAAACATGAATATATACCGTATTTTGGGCATTTTGAAGAGAAGTCTGATTATAAAGAATTTAGCACAATTTTTTGTTTTCCATTTTTCATTCTCAGTTTTTCAAATTTTTCCAAGTTTTCATTTTCTATTGGAAAACTATAAAACATGTTAAAAATTTTATAAAATACAAAGTTATTTGGAATTAAATTATTTTCTTAATATTAAAATACAAATGTCAATGATGAGTGATAATAATATCAAATGATGATGATGGTCTAGGCGTCTAGCATGTGTTGGTTGTTTGAGAGTGAGATTTGAATTTTATTTTGGATAATCAATGTTTCAATTGATATTTTTGACACTCAATATTTGAATTATTTTCGAAATGTTCAATTCAGGTAAATACATTTCAATTAATTAATAAATTAATATATCATTTATAATTATATGCATTTATAGATTACGATTTTCATCTTCAAATAAAGCATAGATGAAATTTTAACATGCAATATTGGAACAGAATTTATATTCAAATATACAATAATTAATAATATTTGAACCAATGACCAATCAGGTTCATCTAAAATTCAACATTCAGTTTGAATTTGGAATTAAGATAATGTGAATAACATCCAATCCTAGGTGTAGGTAAGTAGGTTATGTTAGGTTAAATCTATAGAGGATACAGTAGAGGTTATGTGGTCTCATTATTATGCACACAATCACATATATTATATCTGTTATAATATGCACATTCACTTTCACATGCTTCATATTTATATCAATTTTGGGGTTGCAAAAGAGACTTTTTTGGAATAAGATTACATCTTTGTCAAGTACTTCACCTCTTTCTTTTTTCCTTTTTGTACTTAAAGTATACTCAGTTCTATGAGGCTATGAGCTGCATTTCCCCCCATGATTATTTGCACCACCTGCGTGGTTGTCTGGTAAAATATCCTCAGGTTATCAGAAAACTAAAAATTGCCTGCTGACAGGTATTGGGTTATAGAAATGCATGTTGATGGCTTCCGCTTTGATCTTGCTTCCATCCTGACGAGAAGTAGCAGGTACTGAAACATGAAATTTGTTTCTCTGTTTCTGTTCCTATTATGGAAAAGCCTAATACTTTTTTGCTTTATTCAAAAGATGGAGAAACATGTATTTTTCTTTTTTGTTTTCCAGTCTCTGGGATGCTGCTAATGTTTATGGAAATTCAATTGAAGGTGACATGCTCACAACTGGAACTCCTCTCTCTAGCCCACCATTAATCGATATGATTAGCAGCGATCCAATACTAACTGGAGTAAAGGTATTCAAATTCCTTCTTTATTCTCCTTTGGGAACCAAAGCTTCATCTTTCATCCCCTTCTTTTATAAGAGTATCATAATAGATGTTAACAATTGATTAACAATGTCTGAGCACTTTCTGAAGTATTTTGACATTATTTTCTGCTTATCTATGCACATCTTATTTAGGTAGAAAGCCTTCATTGGTTAAATCTAGCGACTTCCTGTCTGTTCTGTAACTGTTATTAGTCTGCATTTAAGAAAATAATTTACCTTAGTTGTTAATTTATACACATTGTAACTAAAATCATTACTGGCGTTTCTGCATTATTATAATTCTTATTAACAAGCTAACTGAATGTACTTTTAACTATTCAAGTAGCTTATAGCTGAAGCATGGGATTGTGGAGGCCTGTACCAAGTTGGTGCATTTCCTCATTGGGGTATCTGGTCAGAGTGGAATGGGAAGGTCAGTCTCGATACAGTTATCTTGTAATTCTAGCTTTGTTTAGCTTCTTTCTTTTCTTCATGCTCCTCCTTACCTCTCTGCATTTATCATTGTACGTTAGTATTAGTAATAAGACGCGAAGCGGATTCCTTGGTTATTTAGAAATTGTTTTAATGAATTAATTACAGTTTATTTTTTCAATGGTGTTTGTAGATGACAGTTTTTTCTATAATATACATGTAGTTTATGGTGTCACACATGTATTTTCCTCTAATGTAAGAAATCAACCAATAATGTCCTCTTAGAGAAACTGATAACTAGTTCTGTGTTTTTGTTTCTTTCAGTACCGTGACATAGTGCGACAGTTCATAAAAGGTACAGATGGGTTTTCAGGGGCTTTTGCTGAATGCCTTTGTGGAAGCCCTAATTTATACCAGGTATATTCATAGTTAAATGCTTTTAACCAGCCAGCTATGACTTTGGGAAATCAATTACTGAATTGCTGTAACTATTTTGCTATTTGTTTGTAAGGAAGGAGGAAGGAAACCTTGGAACAGCGTAAACTTTGTGTGTGCCCATGATGGTTTCACTTTGGCTGATCTGGTGACTTATAATGATAAACACAACATGGCAAATGGGGAAGACAATAAAGATGGAGAGAATCACAATAATAGTTGGAATTGTGGCCAGGTAAACTGTGTTATTGAACATCTCCTTTGTTTTACACAAAGTCCATGATCAGATAAAAGATAGGTATACTAACATACTGGAGTTCACTGTGTAGAGAGGGTATACTATGGAAAATACTATTAGAAATACCCAGTCTACAAATTTATAATGAACCCTGCGATGAGGCTGACATCCTTGACTCAAGCCCTCATTGACATTATAATGATGTTAGTGTACAGGTTGTATGCCATGCATTTGATCTAATTCCTGAGAGTTCTTTAATTGATGAATATAAGTATTTATTTGTGAAAAGTTCAGATGATGACCCAATGTTGTTTCATAAAGAAAAATCCTGGAATTGATAGATCTTTTTAGTGGAAGGTATATAGAGGGTGCCAATGAGCATCACTTGTGTCTCTATGAAGAAATTATTGTTGGGTGTTAGGATTGGTAGTGTAATACAAAGAAGATTTGTTGCAGATGGTGGTTTCTTTTCCCGTTCAAAATCATTGTCTTAGTACAGTGCTAATATTTGTGTATGGTTGCCTCCTAATAATAATGTATAAACAATAGAAATTGTATTTGAGGAATATATACACTACTGATTCATCTATGTAATTCAGGAGGGAGAGTTTGCAAGTATCTCTGTGAAGAAATTGAGGAAAAGGCAAATGCGAAATTTCTTCCTCTGTCTAATGGTTTCCCAAGTAAGATTCTCCACTCTTTTGAGGTTCAGCAATTGAAAGATATATGTGCATCGTTCATTTCTGGTTCCTAATGATAAATTTATATTCCTTCTGTTTCACAGTTTTGATCACTAGTATAATGAATAATGACTTTAAATTGCTTATCCTGTCACTTTGCTGTGTATATAATATATGTATTAAATATGTATTATAAATATTTAATACATATATATACATATACATATGTGTTTGTGTATTAAAGTTCCATATCGAATGCATGGAGAATGACTCTTTTTTTTTCTCTCTCTTCATTTTTGATTCCATGTTCAAAATTAGGGGAGGGAAAGGGTAATAGCTTGTATCATTACTAAAAAGTGAACATCATTTTAGAATAGACTAAGAAGGAAAGCAGGACAAGTATAATGGGATGGAGGGAGTAACTTTTTTCCCATGCACTTCTCTTAATTGACAAGAAAACGTGTATTTTCATTACAGTTTCTGTCAAATGATAATATTCTAATTTTGTCAATAGATTCAAGCATTTCAACTAAAATTGCTATACATTTATTCTTCCTCTATAATATTAGCCTGATATATTCCCTGATTTCTTCTTCAATTTTTTATGGTTTTGTATTATTTAACTTCAGGGTGTTCCAATGATCTATATGGGTGACGAGTATGGCCATACAAAAGGAGGAAACAACAACACATATTGCCATGATAATTATGTAATAACTTGATACCTTATTGTTCTCCTTTTATTATCAGGTGCAATTCCATTTGTAATCCAACTCTCTAACGCTTTGGCTGTAGATTAACTACTTCAGATGGGATAAGAAGGATGAGTCCTCCACAGATTTTTTCAGATTTTGCTGCCATATGACCAAGTTCCGCCAGTAAGTATATTATTTTTTTCTTGATTTTCAGCGTAATTGTAGCTTGATCACTTGATTGCGGTAATTTGGGGCAAACAAATAATACCCGGAGTATTCGGGTTATCGAACCACAGGGAGATGGGGTACTAAGCACTAGCTACTAGGTTACTCATATGGAACTAATCTGAACGAAACTTGAAGATTGGATAATTGTAGAAAATAAAAGGCAGAATAAATAAATTAATAAGGTTTTGTAAGCAATAGAGCAAAGCAGGATTCTTGGGATCGCAATGTTTACTCACCTAGTGCCAATTAAAGTTGTAATATACTAATATTTAGTTTGGAATTAAGACTTGTGTGAGAATGCAATGTGGAATCGAATTACTCTCGTAATCTCTATCCCTAGTGAATTTCCACTCTCGTGGCTTAAACACTCAATCAGAACGAAGAACAACATTCATTTATTCCCAATTACTACCATCTCTCGATGCGCAACAATCTAGAATAAATTCCTCAACCAAGTTGTCCTTTCTCAAGGTATAACTGTCAAGTGCAATTGTGTGTGCCCTAATTTATGCCTAACTCTCGTTATGACATGAATATGGCTGTGAAGCAAGTAATTTAGGCCTTTAATTACTAACAACAACAGATGAAAACAAGATTGCAACACAAATCATAAAACCAAACATAAATATATTAAAGAACTAAAGAACTAGGTACATAAGTTCATAAACAAATTCACCCAAAAATCCCTAAGGGTTTTAGCCACTCATGGCCATAATAACAATCAATACAATCTTTAAAGATAAACAAATAACAAAAGGAATAAGAGAAAGAGTGAAAGAATTCTCCCGAATCTTCCTAGCCAATTCTCCACTCCAAAGCTAATTGTAAATCTTCAAATTAGTCCTCTTGGTTCTTGCTCTTTGTTGCCTTCCAATACCAAAATCTGGGAAAAGAAGAACTCTAGGGTTGATGGAAGATGATCCTTTTATAGCGGGAACCCAATGGGATTATTTTAGGAAAATTCCAAATTTCAGCATTCCGCATTCTCGACGCGTCGAGGCTCTGATGCTTCGACTTCTTCCTCTTTTTGATCCAGTCGTGCTTGAAAATCTCCCCTTGCTTTTACACTTAGCCTGTAATAGTGAAAAAAACACTACCAAACACCGTAAGACATTCAAAACAAGTGTAAAACCATATTCTAACGAGAAAGCAAGGAAAACACGTATTAAATAGGCACGATTAAATAAATTTGTTACTGAGATGAATCAAAATAGCTATAAAAACATGCATAAATGTGATAACATCATCACTACTCTTTGAGCTTTGCAGTGAAGCTGAGTCACTTGGCTTGGATGATTTCCCAACAGCAGAGCGGCTGCAATGGCATGGTCATGCTCCAGGGGTGCCGGATTGGTCAGAAGGCAGTCGCTTTGTAGCATTTACACTGGTATTGTTTTCTGAACATTTTTACAATTCCTTGTGTGGTTTCAATAACGCAATAAAACCAGTTTACGTTTTGAAACATGAAATCGTCAGATGCTACCGGATGCTTTGAATCAATTTGACCAAATTTTGATTTATGATATGATAAATTTAAATTTTGGAAACGTAAGTTTTTAGTAAACTACAAAAGGGTGCTTGAAACCATAATTGAGATCTCAAAATGAAGAAATATATTTCAATACTTTGGGATGAAAAATGTATGTAGTACACTCTTGGAAAGCAAAATGGCGAATAAAAATGGAATGGACGGAGTATTAGAATTGCAAGAGATTTAGTATTTAAATGAGAAAGCTAGCTCTTTTGTTGTGTTGTTATTATGTTTGATTGCTATCCCCTATCAGGAAGTTGGAGCGTCCTATATATAATAGTTGTAAAGGAGAGTGAATAAGAAGATGACAATCCTTGGAATGTGATGCAGAGGATAGATAGACAATATTGTGATGTAGCAGCAATGCTAAAGAATTAGCCTTGTTCTAGTGGTGGATGAGAGACCTTAGAAGAGCTCCTTTGGAGGCCTCACTTGAATACTAGGTGGCCTCAGAGCATTACTGAAGTGGTTAGTTGAACAAAGGGGAGACCTCAAAAAAACATTTAAGAGGTCAGGCTTGAAGTGTCCGTGACCCGGGAGGTTTTGTTTGACCAACTTTTAGGCTAAAACGTGCATAGGTAGACTGTTAGGATCAAGCACCTTGGCCCTTCACCGGCCTCCACCCACAATTCCCCTTCCCAGCACCTATCAGCCTTAATTTCACAGTTTTTATACCGCTTGTTAGGATCAAAAGCTATAGCTAAGACACAATTTTATTTTCTTATACTGACACATTTTCGAGAGATAGGGTGCTACTGTGCTAGACTTGGCCCTTCGCCGGCCTCAACCATATAGACCATATCATGCCATTAGTCAAACCCAGTCTTCCTTATGACTTGAAAACAATGCAGGTGTAGTTTATGTAAGCATGCTATTTTAGATACAAAGTGATTCATAATCCATTCTAGTTATGGATTATTTGGCTAAATAAGATAATCCTTATGGAAAATATTTTAATCTATAATTCCAATAATAAATTAAATGACTTTTACCAAACACCAACATACATAACAAAGTTGTAAGCTAACAAATCTTTTATCATCTTGGTAATAAGTAAGAGTAACAATCATGGGGATGTTTATCATCGAACTCTGAAACTGATAGATAGATCATGCAAAAATGAATATTGCAGGTTGACAAAGTGAAGGGAGAAATATACATTGCCTTTAATGCGAGCCACCTGCCCGTGACAGTTACGCTGCCGGAACGAGGTGGTTATCGGTGGGAGCCGTTGGTGGACACCGGCAAGCAAGCTCCATTTGATTTTCTTGGTGATGATGTTCCGGAGAAGAAAACAGCACTGAAACAGTATGCTCATTTTCTCGATGCCAACATGTACCCCATGCTTAGCTACTCTTCCATAATTCTGTTGCTATGCCCAGATGAAATGATAGATAACTCCTAGAAGCCAGAGATGAGATATCATATTTGACCTGGTATACACTATACGTTGATGTACCGGGTGTATAAATAAATAGGCGTCCATAGTTATTGGACTTGCCATGAAAAGGAGTGTGTTTTATCATATTGCATTGTTGGCCCTTTTATTTTACATCAAACAGGCGTTAAATGGTTTTAGGGAAAATTGCATATACTCGTGGTACAAACGTGTGTGACCATCTTTAACCCTTAAGTTATGCACGAAGTGACGATTTTAGTCTATCGAGAATTATTTCTACCACCAATTTGTCACTTAATAAAGTGGCTGATTTGGCCTTTCAAGGTCTAAAATCGTCACTTTATGTATAACTTAGGGGTTACAGAAGGTTATGCATATAATTTAGGGACTAAATCTGTATTACGAGTATAACTAGAGGACAAAAATGTAATTCTCCCATGATTTTACTTGCAAAAATATCAATTTCATAACTTGAGTTATTTTTTATTTATTTATTTATTTTTGTCAATTTTGTCTCATTCTAAAACCAGAATTTATTAACTTGGTCTAACTTTTGAAATCATTATGACTGACAATAAGAAATCAAAATGTGATTCAAAATATTCATAAAAAATATTAAACATAATTAATTACATAAAATGGTTCAAATAAACAACATATATATTCTCTATTAATATGATGCTGGTAAAGTATAAACTATGTTTTAAAATACCTTTCATAATTAAATCACTGAATATATTTTACATAAATTAATTAATCAAGTTAAATAATTTTTATCATATATAACTTATTATAATCTCACAAAATAACACATGTTACAAATATAAGTAATACATTACTCAAATATAAATATATTTTAAATTTTTAAATGACTTACAAATAAATCTATATTATAGGTGGGGCAAAATTTTATGTGGACCATGAATAAAAAATACATTTTTAATATACTAAATGTAATTATTTTATGTATTGATTGTACATTATTTGATACGGAGTAGTATACAAAATAATGTACTTTCAAATAATGTACCTTCAATATACAAATAATGTACATGATAAAAGGTATACTAGGTTGATTAAAATGGATCGGTCCAAGAAAAATAATTGGATCGAAGAAGCTCAAAAGGAAAGCCTGACACGAAACAACAAAGGAGTTTCGATAGGATTAGGCTATCATATTAAAAATGTACATTTTATTCATCATCCACACGGTTGTGTAAACTATGGTCCATGAAATAATGATTGATTGATGGGGCCATGGACCCAATTTTATTAGAAGAGTTTTGGCCTAAGGGCATCCTCAATAGTGGAGATTTTGGTATGGTTTTTGAGAAGTTTTTGTAGGTGTGATTAGCAAAGAGAAGATGTGATAGAATAGAAAAAAAAAAAAAAAGATAAAAAACAATAAAAGTTGATTCTTTAAAAAAAAAAAACAAAGTGGACCCCACAGTTATGCAACACACACAAGAGAGAGAATGAGAGAAGCTAGCAAAGTGGACCCCATATTTCTGACATAATTCTTGTTTTTGCAGGCGAAAGATTCAGTCCAAATTTTGCCTTCCCATTTGTTAAAAAGTAATCCATGTACATTTTACTGTTCTAAAATTAGGGGATGAACCCCCTATTGGGGTTGCCCTAAGAAGAAATAAAGGGTTCTTTTATGACCTAGAAGGTGGGTGGTAAAGGATGAATGATGGCCCAAGTATGGGGGGTGGTAAAGGAGGAAGGGTGGCCCAATGAGGGTGGTATAAGAGGCATGGTAGCCTGAAGGTGTGGGTAGGAAAGACTTGTTGACCCATGTAAGGATAAAGGGTGGACAACGACTGGCCCCGCAAGTGTGAAGTGGCAAGCGCCCCCTGCCGTGGCCATGGTAGGCTGCGACAGTGGCGTGGCGTGAAGGTGTATAGAGAGGGGTAGGGGAGGAGGTAGAGAAAAGGATGAGAAGTTTGATATGTGGGTGAAGACATGAGGCAAGGCATGGACACATGGGTGATAAATATGAAAGATAAATTGGATCATACACTTGTCAAGCCATGAAATGAGTTTTAACACTATAAAAGGGCACCCTGTCTCACTTTTGGACATTACTGTTTGATATTGTTTTTAGTCTACTACTTGGGTATCATTTATTTATTTTTTGGACCGTTAGCTCGATACGTACTCTTTGGACCTAACGGCTATGGTAATAAAATTATTATTTTCTTACCCAACATTATGTACATACATACACAATTTATGGTAGACTTGGTCCGATAAAACTATCATTGGCGCCGTTTGTGGGGATTGTTACGAAAAGTATGTATTCATAGTTTCTACTTGTTTTACCATTTCCCTTTATGTAACCAATCCCGAGCTACGCCAAAATGGACGAGTCACAAAGTGAATGTTCCCTAGATCCGCAAGAACACCTTAGTCGACAAGGTGGGGGTTGGTCCGGTTCGCGAAGATTGGTTCCCCACCCAAAAAGTAAGAGGGATCTGATTGGCACCATAGTCGTCGAAGGGGGTGTTACCCAGTGATGGAACTACATGGTAAGGTAGGGAGGCCTTGCCTGGAGTTTCTCTAACATTTATTTCTCTTTTGTTAAACAATTAACGAATTTGGTTGCTCATTGCTTAGCTAGGAAAGTCGTTTCTAAATCTAACAGTGTGAAGTGGGTTAGAAATCCCCTAATTTCATTGCTGAGTTTGCCAGTTTGGATCTTAATCATTAATGAAGTTTTTTTTTTTTTTATTTAAAAAAAATTTGATTAAATTAATCTTTTAAATATTTATTTTCAGAATAATAAATACTTTCTTTTTACTGAGCTATCACTAGTCGCTATTGTTGGTCAAAAATTTTGAAAAAAAAGAAAAGAGAAATTGAGAATTGTGGAGAACATCCCATTAACCCCACTCTCTCCCTCAACCAACTTCTGGAGAGTTCGGGAGAGAGAAAAACGCTTTCTACTTTTACTAGGAAATTTCCCCTCCTATATTATATACTGCATACTATCCATTCCCACTCAATTTCAGGAAAGAGAATTTCCTGTTTCTGTTGTTGTTAGGGTTTTGCAGAAGAAATTTCTCTTCGATTCGACCATTATTAGGGTTTTGAAGAAGGAATTGCTTTCGTTTTAGCTTGCTCCTAGTGTAAGAAGGAGGAGAAGATGAAGATGGATGGATATTATCCTTTGAAGATGAAGAGGAAGGATCTCGAGCAAGTCTCCGATGAATTCTCCGATTTTTCCCTCTCTGCTCCCGCCAGAAAAATTCGCCGTCTGGTAATTTTAAATTCTATCATCGTCGTTAGTATTTATCTTTATTTTCTGGTTTGGTAGCTATTAATTGATTAAGCTAGTTCTTAATCATGAGTCTAGCTGAGCAGAATATTGTGTGATGTTTTAGGATGCTGAGTTGCCGCCCATATTGGAAGAGATTGAGGATGACCGTGATATTCCGGTAGCATTTGAGCCATCGCCGAGTGGACAGAGCTTCGGAGGCTATGGAAGGAGGGGTGTAGTGATTGAGGAATTGCCGGATGTGCCTGATAACAAGGAGACTGCCATTGTGCTTTTCAAGCCCATGGATACACCTTTCGTTCTCTCCCCCCAGAATTTCTCCGTTAAGATCGATCCTCAGTTCATTTCTGAGTTGAAAAGTAAGTGCATTTTGATTCTGGCAGAAGCCAGCTAATTGCGAACTTCTCTTTTCTTAATAAGATTAACTGTAATTACTGCTAGATAAGGGAAAATGAGATAATTGAAACCATTGTAGTTATGGATAGTTCTTGTAGCAGCTTTGATTTGGTTGCGTTTGTGAGCATTACAACTTGAACTATATGTCTAGCAGAGCCAGTAATGGATTTCTGATTCTGGCTTGGAAAATTATGTTTGAATGTGTAGAATCCTAGATGCTAGGACTCATTCTCTCTTTACAACCTAGAACTTTTGAACTTTGGGGAGGTAATTCAACTTTTTCTTTGATGTTTAATTTAGGAGTTAATACACAATTTAGTCCTCGACTATAGTGGTTTTTCTTGATTTAGTGTTAAACGACTTTTTGTCTTTAATTAGATTCAAGGACTAAATCAAGAAAAATCATTAAATTGGTTTGTCTTTAATTAGATTCAAGGACTAAATCAAGAAAAATCATTAAATTGGGTAGAACCACCTATTGTTGAAGACTAATTTGGGTAAAATTATTACAATCGATGACTAAATTAGGTATTAATAGAGGTGAAATTAGTCAGTTATCTTAACTAAGGACTCAATTTAATAAAACCATCAAAGTTGAGGACTTAATTAAGCACAAAAAGTTGTTTAGGACTAAATTGAGAAATTCACTCTAGCCGGGAACTAAATTGGGTATTAACTCTTTAATTTAGTGTTTGGAGTTTGAGAGCTAACCAGTTTGAATATGTTGTGTTTAGATCAAGTCCCATGGCGAAGCCAATCCAATCCACTAGGGCAAGATGAAGATGGAACAAAAGAAATGGGCAACACCTCTGCTGCAAGAAACCAGTGCCTTGCAGTTGTTCCCTGGGTGCCATCTCAGTTCCCCACATCCCAAACCGACATTACAGACATGATGGATGCTGAAGAATTGGAGGAAGCAACAATGGAGGTTGAAGACAATGGCATTGCAGCTGCAGATGATCAAAGGATCATGGATATGGGTGGAAATGAGGGGCTGCAGCAGTGGCAACAACAGCATTGCATGGTCCCTCAGCCTCCCCAGAACGTATCTACTCCCATAACCTGGTACCGATAATAGTAAGTATATAAACATGTTGTGGTGATGGGGTGTGTTGCAAGTATGAGAGGAAGTAGTGGTCTGCCTTAGTCACCAGATGGTGAAGTATTTGATCTCTGTGTATTGTACAAATGTACAATGTCAAGGCGTTTGGCTGTTTAGCACATATGATTCTCTCTTCCTCCGCCATTTTGTAGATAAATATACATTCCCTGAATGGT
The DNA here is from genome assembly GCF_001879475.1 of Ipomoea nil. Classification (NCBI taxonomy): domain Eukaryota; kingdom Viridiplantae; phylum Streptophyta; class Magnoliopsida; order Solanales; family Convolvulaceae; genus Ipomoea; species Ipomoea nil. The sequence continues at coordinate 41,100 of NW_017617503.1, read as the reverse complement.
AATGGACTAATGGGTCAAGTTGATTAAAACTTGATTCCTCAAAATATTATTATTGTCAGTAATTATCATTCATTATTGTATTAATTTACGCAGCAAGGAAATTGGAAATGTAAGTTTAGTGTGGATTTGGGGAATTTTTGGAGAGGCGAGACTGAAGTAGTGAAATTTTAATAGTTGAAGGGTTATTTTAGGTAAAAATTGTATAGTTAGGAACTAAATTGACTAATTTTGATAGTGGATGACTAAAGTAGTGAAATTTTAGTGGTCGAGAGACCATTTTAAGTTAAAAATTGCATAGTTAGAGATTAAATTTAACTCTAAAAATTACATAATTAGAGATTAAATTTAACAATTTTGATAATTGAGGACTAAAGTGATAAAATTTTTATAGTTAAGGGATTAAATTAGGTATTAACTTTTATAATATACAACCAATCAAATCAAATACTATATTAAAAATAAAACTACAAAATTTATGAAATTAAACGCTTCTATAATCTGTTGTGATTGATTATAAACGCGCATGTAGTTGCTTCCAAAAGTAACGCAAACCCACATGGCTATGTATGTTGTGCGCATGGGCCGCCAATCATGCCCTGCAGGCTCAGTATACGTATGTAGAGCAATGTAAGTCCAATCTAACTTAATCATTATTCTATGGATTGGGTTATACCAATCTGAGTTAAGATTTTTATTATTTAGTCCAATACAATCTAACCTAATCATTATTCTATGGATTATGGTTCACATATTTGTATGAATCATAAATAAAAAACATATTTACATTACTTGAAAGTATATGATTTTTATATATTATCAAATAATGTATATTTTGTACATAAATAATATATTTTAGTATATTAAAAATGTATATTGCATTCAAAATTCACACAACTATTTGAACCATGATCCACACAATAATTTGTCAATCTAACCCATATTTTACAATCATTATAGTCCACACAAATTCTCTAGACCATATTTTGTATATTGTAAAATAATGTACATTCAATACAAAAATAATGTATATTGTATTCAGAGGATGTACATTATTTTTTTACTGAGTGTACATTATATTGTATAATGTATATTCAATATAAAAATAATGTATATTTAGTATATTAAAAATGTACATTTTGTTATAGTCGACATAACATTGTGTGGACCATGGCCCACACAATAATTTGCGCATATTTTAACTCAACTAGTTCAATACAATCCTTTATATAATAAAGTTATATAGTTTGAGAAATATTTAATGTTACAATTAATGCAACAACATTCTTTATTATTAAAAAAAAATAAAAAAGCACAACATTTAAAAAATAAAATAGCTATATATATTATATAATCATATAAAAAATATACTTTTGAAAAATAAAATAGCTATATATTATATAATCATATAAAAAAATGTGTTCAATTAGAGTTTAAATTTACACCTACAAAATTTGAAATTTGCTTTCCAAATGTAATTATCTTAGTTATTATTCATATTGTGAAAATTATAATATAGATGTGGTAGGGAATATCCCGACCGGCATAACTTTACCCCGGCTGGTGTGTCTTTGTCTTTGTCTTCTTGTCTTTGCAGGTAACAGGTCGGGCTTCTTGTGAAGAACCCGGTCGGGGTCTGACCGAGAGTTGCCCGAGCGGTAGCCCTTAGGCGAGAGAGCTGGCGAAGGACACGTGGCGGCTCCACGCGTTGACAGGCAGGGCACCCGGGACGGCGACACGTGGTGGCTACGTGGGAAGCATGCCGAACGGCCGGATTTGTGTCTCCAGCTCCGCGGCTATAAATACCCGCGATAGCTATAGTGTGGGGGACTTTTGGACGATCGATAGGTTGTTGTTAGAGTTCCCGACCGCAGTCAGTCGGTACTCAGAGCAACCAAGTAGATTGTACTTAGGGCCTTCACCGTGATCAATAAAAGACATTTATTTGCTTTAATTGGTCTCGTACTTACTTAATTACTGTTTACGTAGCAATTAACAGTATCAAGATGAAATACAATTAAGAATAAATCAATGTAATTATGTAAATTCTCTCTATAAATTTATTTGAATATGCACATAATTAGAGATTATATTAACCATACAAAATTATAATTTTAATTTTAATTGTAATTTTGTATTCTATAAAAATAATAAATACTTGACCAATGGAAGCTCAAAAATATTATTATATTAAATAATTTAAAATATTTTAGTTTTTCTATTTTTTATTTATATTTATAATAACATAATTTTTTTCCGTGCATCGTGCGGGTGAATTACTAGTTTAAATAATAACTAGATAGATGATCAGTTAACCCGCCATATTGAGACTATTCAAAGAGAGAGAGAAAAGAGTGTAGAATAAGAATCTGAAAAAATATCTTGAGTAAAAAAATTTAAAGATATTTTTCAAAAATAAGCTATTTTTCTTTTGACCATAACGAGTATTTTTCATTGATTTTATTTTTTTATTAATAGCTAAACATTGACAAGAATGAGTTACAAAAGTTATTTTGGGTTTTCAAATGGACAAAGTCCTAAATAAAGTAAATTTTGAAACCAATTTGAATGAATTGATAATAGAAAATTAAAATATTTTGACAAAATTTACTGTGAACTATAGTCTATGTAATAATGTGAATCATGTAGAAAAATAGCGTTGTTTGATGTCTTTTCTGTTTAACAGTAATAGAAGGTAAATTCTATTATGGTCCATGTACTCACTTAGTAACCTCTCTCATTTTTCAATTCCATTTTATATACAATAATTACAAAGTCACTAATTACAGAGTATTATTTAACTACGATTTCATACAATATACATTCACCATGTGAAACTTGCTTTCAGTTTCAATATAAATAATGTAGTTTCATTACAACACTATTAATGTATCATTCTTATTCAAGTACAGTTTCATTTAACAATATACATTTAATATGTGATACTTGCTATTCAGTTTCATTTTATAGACATTATAGTTTCATTACAACATTACTAAAAAACCTGGATGCCCCTCAAATCATAACTACTGTTTCTTTTCATAAAAGAAATGGCGTTGTTTTAAGTCATGGTCCACATAGCTCTATATACCATGATATACTCGGTAATGATCAGGGACGGATCCATAAATTTTCTTCAGTGAGCGAAAGAAAAATAAAATGAAACACTTAGAGACTAAACCATAAATATTGTTGACTAGGAGTAAAAAAAAAAATAAAATACATTAAAACGCGACAAAAAATATTCAAAACAAAAACATAGTTCAAATAGAAATTACATTATAAATCACTCATCTCATTATTAATATTTAAAAGAAAACCCCAATGTTACATATAAAGGATACAATTAGAATTATAAATTAATCTCATAAATTATAATTATAATCTCATTATTAATATTCAAAAAGGTCAAAAAAATAAAAATTTTAAAATCAATACTTAAAGATTCAAACCCAAGACACTTCATACAGTAACACAAATCTAACCATTAAGCTAACTCATCCCTTGTTTTAATTTTTGTACATATAATATTGAGTTAATAATCATAATGGTCTCCCGACTATGCCGTAATTATCAATTTAGTCCTTGATTATTATTATTACTCAATTAAATTCTCAATTATGCAATTTTTACTCAATTTAGTCATCTGTTAGTTTGACTGTTTGTTGACTATAAAAAATGGGGATAAAGTTATAATTTTACAAGCTTTCTCCTTCCTTGTCATTTAGCAGCGCCAAACCATGCAACAATAATCTTCGATCGGCTTCCAAACCTACCAGTGCCGAAGTAGTGGTTGTGCATCGAAGAGCCCAAGGATTTGATTCCCAGCGATTTTTTTACGGTCGGAAGCCAGCCGGAGTGTATTTCTGCATAGTTTGGCGCAGCTAAATAGGGAGGAAGGAGAAATTTTGTAAAATTACAAATTTATTCCTATTTTTGACCGTCAACAAACAATCAAATTAACAGAGAATTAAATTAGGTGAAAATGGCATAGTTTAAGACTTAATTGGGTAATAATGATAGTTGAAGACCAAATTAGTAATTACGGCATAGTCGATGGACCATTTTGATTATTAACTTTATAATATTTATACAAGTTTAGTTTGTATATATAAAGAGCCCGTACATACAATCTTAATTATAATAAAGCCATATGGTCTTGTGAAAATTAAATGTTGATATTAATAGTTAAATGTTGGTATTAACAATATTTAACTTTCACAAGATAATATATATATATATATATATATATATATATATATATATATATATATATATATATATATGTGAATTGCAACTATGTTGATATTAGTTTATGTATTTTTTAATAAATAATATTATTATAATGTTGTTCAATATTCATTCCGTGCATCGCATGGGTAGCATACCAGGAGTAGACATACTCAAGATCAAATATATATATATCTCTAGGTGCGATTAATAATAGTAACTTTTTGTATCATACTATTTTCAATTATTAAATTAAATATTGTAAATACAATATCATAATTATTTTGTCATATATTTAATAAAAATGTAATTTTAAATAATTAAATTGTGGTTCATGTTTTCTTCTTCTGTACTTCAAATACCATTATTAAAAACATTTTTTACCTATTCTAACATTACAAACAAATCTTTAATATTTAGTCCGTGCATTGCACGGGACAATACTAGTATATATAAAAGGGACGAAGGTGGGGATGGGCAGCTGCCTGCCCAATTGTGGATCCGCCACCGGTAATGATTGAAATATTTTGAATTTTTGTTATTAACTCAAATTTATTCTTTTTCGAATTTTGACTCCTATTTTAAAGCTTTCGGCAAAATTTGGGCTGTCCAAAAATTTCCTCCACACAACTTTTATATGCTAAAAAATTTGTATGCGTAAAGAATCTCGGATTCACTACTCTCCCTGACATAAAATATAAAATATATATATACACAAGCTTCTCCTTCACACGTCCACGTTTCTCTCCTTCGCCATTAAGGGAGAGGAAGAAAGGTAAAAGATTCGATCTGACACCCTTTTCCCCAGTCGAAGAATATCGTCTTCTTTCTAGTGTGGCGTTAACTTCAATGTTACATTGCACCATATAAATCGTGCAATTTTAATTTCTTTTGTTATTCGTTTCATCGCGCAGACATTGAGGTTCACTCGCACCCATATAGCTCAGAGATCCCCGATTCATCTGTGTTTTCCAGGAATTCTCAATCCCATTTCCTCACCTTACAACTTTCAGGTGTTGATCCTTTTTTTTTTTTTTTTTTTTTTTTTTGGGTATTTTGTTGAGTTTCTATATTTGATGGTGAGATGTATTTTTGTTCTAATCCGCTGCTAAGATTTAGTTTGGGGGATTGATTTAATGATATTCTAAACCGCAATTTGTTGTATGTTCGACATTTGATGCTTTTATGGGTGCGGAATTTTGTTAATAGTATGATCGTTTATGCAATGCCCAGATCTTAAATCGTATTTGTTGTCCATTTTTTTCGTGGGTTTTTTCCGGAGCTTCGTGTCTGCTGTGTTTTTCTATTATTAGATTTGTTTTCCTGTCATTTTGGCTTCTGTGAGCTACATTTCACATTATTTTGCTGATTTTGTTTCAGATTTAATCCCTCCTAATTGCACTTTTTCATCAATTTATCTATACAAACTTTTTGCTGATTTCTGAAGTTGTATTAGACAGATTGACTTTTGTGTATACTTTGAGCAAGTCCAGCTGTGTAATCCACTTTACTTGCCTTTGACTCTTTTTCAATTTTCTAATTGCAGGGTCTTTCTTGCCTCTTTTAGTGAGAGTATAAAAGAGGCCTGAGAAAGGAGAAAAGGGTGGGGATCAATGGAGTTTGAGAGCAATAGCTGGATCAGGGATGGGGGGTGTTACTACCCTCATCTGTTTGGTGGTATAATGCTTACGGCAGCCTTACTTGGGCTGTCCACTAACTACTTTGGCAGGATCTATGTTCCTACTTTACCCTATCTGTTACCTGATTTGAGTGTTTTTCACAAGAAAAAACGTGCGAAGAGACGTGTCCGTGTCTATATGGACGGGTGTTTTGATATGATGCATTATGGCCATGCCAATGCCTTGAGGCAAGCCAAGGCATTGGGAGATGAATTGATTGTTGGAGTTGTCAGTGATGAGGAAATTATAGTCAACAAAGGTCCCCCAGTTTTACCCATGGAAGAGAGGTATGAACACTGCATTTGTAGCTAATATATTGTTGCTCGTGTTCGTTTTTTTTTTTTGTTCAAAATTTATTTTACTCCATATCTAAAATTATCTCATAGAAAGAAATATTAAAAAAAAAAAAGAAGTTTCCTTGCAAAGGTTTTTATTAGTATATAATTAGTATCTTCTGAAGGTAGAAGTGAATTTGTAATATATTCAGATGGCTGGTGAACTACAATGTGGGCTGTCTCCTTAATGATATTCAGATGGCTGGTGAACTACAATGTGGGCTGTCTCCTTAATGATGGATGTTCTTTGCTTTTTGCTTGATGCTTTAAATTTTTATTGTCTCAATATGTGGTTTCTCTTTCCATTTTATAGCATGAAAATGATGTTTGTGCCTATATGTTGACCTATTCAGTGTAAGTGTTGACATTAATCATGATGTCTAGGCTTCATCTCATATCCAGAAATATTTTAGAAGACAAAAATGCAGGTGTTGCTGCTACAGTGTGATCTGTTTTCATGATATAAAAAGGTGTCTCACAGTCATATAGATCAGTTTTCAGAGTGATGCAACTTGTAGTGTACCTTCTGACACTATGGACGCTGTTATCCGTCTAATATTACAATTTGAATTGTAAACTATATAGTTGTGACGTCCACAAACAAGAAAGACACACTGGATAGGTGGGCAGTTAAAAGAGAATATATACTTACTGGTGCCTACTAATTAGTGGAAAATGTGGGAACTAAATTGTAATGGTCCCAAATTTTATATTCAGACATACAGTATGGACCAAAAATGGATGTGCAAAAGAGGTAAAAGAAAACTGAAAAGGGAACAGACCCTATTTTGTTGGAAGTGAATTAGGAAGTAAAATGAGACAGGTCTTTTACAAGCAGCTTCAATTGCTTCAAAGTTAAATGGAAACGTGAAGTAAATGTCATTTACTTCTCCTCCTGTCAGGCTGTCATATAACAGGAAAGTTAGTGGGAAGGGGAACAAAATCTTTCACTCACTCTCCTCCCAATCTCCCTTTCCTTCCTTGAACCCAAGACAGCCTTAGTCACTAGAGGAACTTGAATGTAGATTTTAGTTGCCTTTTATAGTTGTATACTTGTATTATGCTTTTAAGGGAAGCATTTGGGACATGGTCCTCAGCTGCTTTTAAACTCATCTCCCACTACATTCATGTTGTTGCTGCCATACCCTTGGCTTGATGCTTAATGTGGAATGATCAAGTTACCAAACTTGCCATTGTGGATCAAACCACATGCTATAAGAATTTGTATCTTTGAGCCTAGTTACATTGCAACCCATCCTGAATAGAAGTTTAGAAATAGTAAGGACTTTGGACACTGACAACTTCAAATTTCCTTGTGTTTTCATTGGTATCTGCTGATCTATGGTTTCCTGTGTTATAGACAATAGTTTAAAGGCATGGGGGATAAAGTTGTTTAGTGCCTTTTATATCCCCAAGTCATATTTTTTATTTATAAAATGGAATTATCTCCATGAAAAAAAAACTTTTATGCTTAATATCTGCAGTTTGATCTGTCTTAATTCTGCTCTTTATTTGGTACTTCAACATTTTTTTCACACTTGTTTCTTTCATTCTTATAAGCTGATAGTGCTTTTCATTGACAATTTTACTATTTAGTTTATGAAAAGTTCCTACGCAGATGATTCTTCGTTCCCGTGGTTTTCTGACATCTAATATTAGGTATTTTCCAGGTTGACTCTTGTTAGTGGTTTGAAGTGGGTGGATGAGGTCATTGCCAATGCTCCCTATGAAATCACAGAAGAGTTTATGCATCGCCTATTTAATGAACACAAGATTGACTACATTATACATGGTGATGATCCCTGTCTCCTTCCTGATGGAAGTGATGCTTATGCCCTTGCTAAGAAAGCTGGTCGTTACAAGCAGATCAAACGCACTGAAGGTGTTTCCAGCACAGACATTGTAGGTACTATAATCTTCCTATTCTTTTTAGATGAAACTAGTTTTTACCTGGTGAAGAAATCTTTTTTGCAGTATAAAATATACTAATATTTCCCAAATATTTGCAAGGTTTCTTTTACTGAACTTAACCCTTTCCTGGGTTCTATGGAATGTAATTGTATGCTATCTTTGCTGATAACAATTATTTTGTTCTCTGCATTCAGTTAAACTGCAACAAAGACCTACTAGAAGTCCTTTTTATTTTTTTTAATTTTTTATTCCTTCATGTGAAAGGTGGCTCTTGTAAACCTCAAGACTATGGTACCACTTAAATGAACATTAGGTAAGAATTAGTACAGCTTTAAAGTTTAGACTTTAAGCTTCTCCTCATCCTGTCTAGTCAGCCTGAGTCATAATATTATTTCAGACCAGAAGTTCTTCATATAAAATGCTTCACCATTTAAATAGAATATTGTATAATGTTGTAGAAAAACTATTGCTAACACAGCAATGACGAGACGCAATACATGGAATGCAAACAAATGAGTTTGACAAGCATCTTCAATTTAAATATTTGACCTTGCTTATTGGAAAAATGGGGATTTCTTTAGCTTATTCTTCTTTTCTTGATAGTACTTCCAATGTCTCACAATGTCACAGGGAGCACTGCATTTTTATGCTGGTTCTTTTTCCAATCGGTTTAATGGAGTAAATAAATCATCTCCAGATATTTTGGCAATGTGTAATAATTTGCTCAAATTTCATCATAGATATTTCTGTAAGTTATTAAAAGAAATTGGTGCACTTTGTTTTCATGTTTTTATGTATGCTATTAGTGGGAATTATTTCCCTGTGAGGAGGGGGTGGGGGAATTAAACCTGGTTACCAAGGTGTGTGATAGAGGAAATGGTGCTCATTGTTCAAGTGTTTTTAAGAATTAATGATAGGATAATGCTTTCAGGAACAGATGAATGTTGCATTTCTGTCTAATTTCATTTCTGATAGTGAACTAATATCTTTTTGAGCTATAGTTGGATGCTTGAAAGTAGGGGCTAAGGAGGTTAAAAAATGGAGAGAAGAGGTTATTGCTGAACTGCATTCTGAATAGTACTTTTGATGTTCTCTAACAGTGAATTTGAATTTGGTTGAATTTGACAAAAGTTAGCATAGGGTCTGTTTGCTTTAACAAGTAATTAAGGATTTACATTTCTAAATACTGCTAGGGAGTTTCATAGCTTAAAGGTCTCTTGACTCCACATCTCAACAGTCTTGATATGAAAATCATTGTAACTGTACCAAGAAAAAGCATTGGGTATTTGGGTCTGTAGTATACCATGTGCGTGGCATTTTTATCTTATCTTTTATATTTGAGAATGATTTATGCCTTGTTCCTTTTCTGATTTTTTTCTTTGTTTGGCCAATAATTTTGCTTGTTGGGATCATGTTGGTGTGCAGCTAACACGAACTTTATCCCCCTTTTTTTTTTTTCTTTTGATTTGCTGAACTTCCTTACTTTTAATGTTTTTATTGTTTCTTTTTGTCACATTATTTACATATTTATGTTGTTCTGTACATGGAGCACTGTAGAGTATCTAGAAATATATTGTTGTTAACTACTCCCTGCTTGCCATATTTATTGGCCCTTTTGACTAGACATATATTTAAGAACAACTCAAATCAATTCATTTGACCTACTAGTTACTTTGGATAAAATATTCTAATAGTATCATCACTTCGAGAAATTTGCTTTCAAATTTCTTTTGAACTTTCACAGTGACTATCCATTTTTGGACAACTGAAAAAAAAAAGGGGCCACTAAAAGGTGGACAGAGGGGCTACAATTTTCATTTGTCATTCCCTTGAAAGACTTGTTATTGTTTGGTGTAACTTATATGAATCTAATTTCTTTAGGAAGGGTTCTATCTTCTATGAAGAATATGAAAAGTCAACAAGATTGCTCTGGATCATCTCAATCTGGTGAAGTTGATAATGTTGAGAATTTAAATCCTGTGAAAGATTGTGCTAAGGGTGGTCAGATATCACATTTTTTGCCCACATCTAGAAGAATAGTGCAATTTTCAAATGGCAAGGTACATCAAGTATACTCCTTAAATTGTACAGAAAACTACTATAGTTTATTTTTACTTTGTTTCTTTATATCTGGCGATACAACATTGATAGGGTTTTGCTCACACATCATCTGTTTAAATCATGATTTGAAATAGGATACATGAATTAATAAAGGTAAAAAACCGTAAAATTGCACTTTTTGTCCCTAAGTTATAGGGTAATGTAGGATTCGTCCTACTTGTTGGTCGTGCTCACTTCTCGTTCCTAAACTATAATTGTAAGATTCGTCCCTACTTGTTAGCAACTCGTTTTTCTGGATGCTTTAACTGACTGGTCTATTAATTTTACTTTTTTTTAATTTTAGGGGCCTGGGCCAAACGAACGTGTGGTTTACATTGATGGTGCATTTGACCTCTTCCATGCTGGTCATGTTGAGGTACATATAATTTATACTTTAGAGTCTTTGACAATAGTAGCCTTGAGCCCTTGATTAGTTTTTCTGCTGCTAATTCCTTCATCTATCTGCATGCATTTTGGTGTTCATAATTTCATATTAAATTCTTGGGGACTGGAGCATTTCTTTAGAAATATTTCCTATTCAATATACATGCTAAGCACATCCTAGTGTTGAGGTTTGGTGGTCTAGGCTTTAGAGCCAGGGACAGTGGCCCCCACTGAGCAATTTTAATCTATTACTGTTATTTCTGCACTGCTAAATTTTACATAAATGCTTTTCAGTTTTTATATATTTCTCTGACAACAAAGTCTCTCTGCATTTGAGGAAACCCAAATTTGTTCTCCTGTCAGTCTGTCCCTTTGAACAATGAATACAATATTGACCATCTCGATCGCATTAATTACTTCTTAAACCAATTACCAATCATTTTACTGTCTAAACCTGAAAATTAGACTTGATCCATATCATTAAGAGGGCGTCTGGTACTCTGGTACATTCCTATCAATTATATTCTTGGGAAAATATTTCCAAGGAATGTATCTAATGGCAATAACTTTGTAGAGAAAATTATTTAACATGTTTGGTTTTACCTGGAAACATAACAATTAAATTAACTAGAAAATTATAGATGTTTGGTTCATTTGAACTTTCTTAGAAATTTTTTAAAATTTCTAATATGCCCATCCTATCCTTCCTAGGATTCAGATTATGAATAAGACATGAAAACTCTATCAAAATATAGTAAATGAAATTCAATCAGAAGAGACATATCATTATTGAGGATTATATTTGAGATAGAAAACTAGTCAAGAATACTGTCTACGTACCTAGATACAAACTTCTTCAAACAGTCTTCAATTGTGGGAGAGACAAATTTCTTATATTTACAAGAGACTTTTAACCTAACGCCAAAAATGATAAATACGTGATTGAATAAATTTGGTAGATTCCCAGTTACCCGAGAAAAAAAAATCCCACCTCCCTTAGGTGGGATGTACTTTCCTTGATATCATGGAATTGGATTCTTAGTTGACCTGAACTTCCTAAGTCAAAGATTGCACCAAGTGTGAGAATAATTTTCCCACCTTTTAAATTCTCAAGGAAAGTTTGAATTTTCCTGGCTACCAAACGCCCTCTTAAGGAAAATCAAATCTAACCAAGACAACAAAGATGCACATCTATGATATTTAAGTTAGATGTTCAAATCGACCTTATCAAAAGTAAATTTGAGAGTGAAATATATTGTCCATGTGATTTAGTTTATAATATTTGATATAGAGAAATTATTATATCATTATAATCATAGTTAAAATCAAAAAAAGAATACTCCATAACATTTTAAGGATTTTAAATTTTAATTTTTAAGAAATAAATGTGTCATAATAAAATTTGAAGTACTTAAAATTCTATTGTCAACGTTCTTACAAACTACGTTGATCTTGAGGGTTGCAAATAAAGGGAATTTCCATGTTTCCCTTTGTGATGATTATCCAATGTTATTGTGGGATTTATAATGATTGTGTGGTGCCTAGGAAAAAGACATTTTTTTTACTGCGTTCCAAATGAGGCAATTTTACAGCGATTTTAGAATGAGAGAACATAAAGGAGTTCTATCTCATAGTTAACATGAAAATTGTATTTTGATTTATAATATGCATTCTAACAGTTTTATCTAATTGTGGTGTTTCCTATTTTGTCATAAATATTTTTTAATTGCTTTAATTTGCCTCCTGTCAAGTCAAATCCTGGCTCAGCCCTTGCTTAGAGTCGAAGAACTAGAATGTTTTAGGTTTCAAAAATTAAAATTAATAATTAAAGTAAAGAGCATAGAGCCATTATAGATGAACATAGTTGTCACCTGTCAGAAATTCAAGGGTGTACTGGCCAACTGGGGTTATGACCAGTTGGGGTTAATGTGAAAGGCAAAGAATTTACCCAAGTGTGCTGCACATTAAAATAAAATGGCATTTCTTATATCTGAAATTTCTAGTGTTCATTTTTGTGCTTTCCCAAAATAATGTCACTTCAGTTTTGTGCTTTCCCAAAATAATATCACTTTCTTAGATCAGAAATTTATTTTACTTTATTATTATTTTTATCCACTCCTGGAGTTTGAGTGAACTCCTTCCAACATCCAAATATTTGAAAACTACTTACACAGTTACATTTGTAAGCACAAGTGAACTGACAGTTTAAGTTCTGACTATACTAAATATACATAAAATAGAGTTCTTTTATCTTAAATACAGCAATGGTAGTTTTTCTTGCGTTCTACTACATGGACTCCCAATCTCTACTCCCTCACTTTTACTCCCTGATGTGGCAAGAGATGATAAGTTATTTTCATCCTGTGGGTCCCAAGGAAAAATTGAGTGAGGGAGTATAACTTAGGAGTCCGAGTAGTATTTTCCATTTTCTTTGTCTTCAGAAGTGTTTTCCAGTAATCACAATAATTCTCCTCTTTTTTCTTTCAGATTCTTAGGAGTGCCAGGCAACTTGGAGATTTTCTTTTAGTTGGGATTTATGATGACAACACTGTCAGGTATGAAAAATTTCTTCTGTGTAGTACAGAAATGGGAAACAGGGACACAGGACACAGAAAAAGGGCAATTATAAACAGTGTAGGACCCAAGGGGAAAGGTGTAAAAATAAAAAAATATAGGGATATGTTTGCAAATATATATATATATATATATATATATATATATATATATATATATATATATATATTTTTTTTTTTTTTTTTTTTTTGAAAATTGCAAATATTTTTCTTAAATATGCATAAATATTAATTCTCTACTAGTTCTATAATTAAAAGTTGTTAAGAGTCCACATTGAAAATATAAGAGAACACATATGGGTTTATAAGGCCATGGGTTAGACTAGCTAATTAATTGGATTCAATCTTTTAGTGTGGTTTGGCCCATGTGCATTATAGCCTAGTTGAGTGATCTTGGCCTGATCTTAGATTATAACAGAAGTAATATGCTATAAAGGGTATATGCACTATAAAAAAAATATAGGGTTATATAAGACTAAAGAGTCCAAAAAAGTAATAAGAATTTGTGTTTCTTTTGACCCTAACTTTTATTTATTTATTTATTTGTTTATTTTTCTAGCTAGACCACTGAAACACATTACCTTTTAGGAAACAACATTTCTGAATGTTTTTGAATATGGAATCTGCCCCAAAACATTTTGGGTCAGTTTTTGTGAGTTTCCAAGAGGGAAACGTGCCTGAAACATGGAAAGCTCCCCCTTGAAAAACCTTTTGTGCTTAGGTATTTCTTCTGTTGCACTGACAATTATCCAAATCAATTTTTAGCTATAAAACAATGAGTTGAGTAGCACATTTTGTCTGGCTTGTTTCATGTTCTTTGAACAAACTTATGGGAGGTGCTTCACACTTTTGATGTCCCATGATCTATAGTGATGGTGAAATTACCATAATCTTGTCCTATGGGTATATATAGCCATGTTTCCAAATATCAAATAAAAGACTGAGAAGTATTAGTGTTTCTTGCTTGCAGTGGAGTTCGAGGAACACAGTATCCACTTATGAATTTGCACGAACGAAGTCTTAGTGTTCTGGCTTCCCGTTATGTTGATGAAGTTATTATAGGTGCCCCTTGGGAAATTACTAAGGATATGGTATGCTTTACATCCACTTAATACAAAAGTCTTGCTTCTTGTTAAGTAAACTCTTTATGCATACTTTTCCTCATGGATCTGATGGTGATTATATGCCATTGTTTCCAAGAATATACACTAAACTCATGCAAATGACTCTTATAGTTTGTTAACATCTCAAAATATTTAGATTTGTCTTCATAAGAAATTAAGAATAGTTTTGTTTATTCCAAGTTTAGATTATGCTACAAACATGTACTCGAGTGTTGTTGAATGTGGATGACATGTTGGGAGTGTATCATAACAACCTTGATGTTAACTTGTCATTCTGATAATAATTATTAAAAATTATTCCTGCTTTCTTTTCTGAACAATGCCTTATGCCATTGCAATGTTCTTCCGATTATTAAATTCTGTGCACCATTATAATTTTTGTGTGGATCAGATAACAACATTTAACATATCGCTTGTTGTGCATGGCACTGTTTCCGAAAGCAACTCTATGTTAAAAGTAAGTCTGCATGCTCTTCTCACTATTATCCTTCAGTGTTTATCCATTTATGCATACAAATTATAGAACCAGTTTCCTAAAATGTTATGCATGAAACAGGATACCTGTGATCCTTATGCTGTTCCTAAAAGCATGGGAATCTTCCGAATAATTCAGAGCCCCAAAGATATTACCACCACTTCAGTTGGCCAAAGGATCATTGCCAATCATGAGATCTATGTGGTATGTGGTGTTCCGCTTTTTAGTTCTTGCGTGCATTTTGTATGTTTGGCAAAATATATTTAACTACATTGAACCATTATTTGAGATTATCGTCATGAATAACATGCTGGAAGACTGGAGCTAATGTCTTTATACCTTGTGCAGAAACGGAATGCCAAGAAAGAAGCAAGCGAGAAGAAATACTATGCAGAGAAGAAATACGTCTCAGGTGAGTAGAAGCATGCGATGCGATGGTTTCTTGCAACTAACTTGCATTCTAGGAGCAGTTGCTCCAAATTGAGGTAGTACTTCGTCTACCATTGTGTGTTCAAAGAATATATGAAAGCGGGGGCCTCATATTTAGGGAAGGGTACGGTATCACTGCATCACCCAAGTTTTTATATTATCTTCAGGTTTTTGTTTTAATCCCCCCTTTCAAATACCGGTACTGTAAGCTAGTTTCCTAACATCATATCTTCCTATTCTTTATGTAATAGTAAAGTAAAATGTTGTAATCCATAGTTAATTGTGTTTCTCATTCAATTTTGTGCATCTTTTTCTAGTATTTAAAACATTTATTATGTCTAGGAACACTTGCACTTGAAACCTCCAACCTTTCATGATGATTTAGCTGTGAGTGCAAACTCATATCATTTATATATGATTTTTTCATTAAAATGTACTGATTGCGTGTGGTTACTTGTCTGAGTTTGAAGGAACTTTACAGAAACAATCATTATATCGTAGACCATGGTTCACATTGCAATGTAAACTATTGTTATAAGTACATTTTTATTGTACTATATGTTCACTTTTAGTATTATTTAAGTTTATTTTTAGTATATTATTTAAAAATGAATATATAATATATTAAAAATAAACACTTATAAGTAGTTGACTTTGTAAAGCGACCATGGTCCACTATATAATTTGCCTTATGCAATATTTTGAATGTCCGAGTGTTGAATTTGAGTATAGTTTATTGCATACCCGGCTGAGATCTATGTAAAATGTGTACTCTATCTCGCTTTCAAATTTACAATTCATTATACTCATGGAGTCATGGGTGATGTAATCAAACTATGGTTGGGTATCATATTATTTAGGGTGTATTGGTTCGCACATGGGAATCAGAATCGGAATGAAAATCAAATACTTGGTAATAGTAATGGGTTTTAGTGAAAGTATTTTGCATGTTTGGTAGTATGATGGAATTAGAATGATTACCAATATTGTTGTTTGGTTATGTATAATTCTACAGATTTTAAAAATACAAGAACAAAAAATCAAGACAATTTGTTCTAATATAAAGACATCTAAAGCACTAATAATATGAACAAAAAAAGTAAAAACAAAAATATAAAAGCATTAATCCAAACTTAAAAATCAAATTACCAATTAGGTTTTTTTTTTTTGAATGCTACCGACTCTATTACATTGTAGTATCTGTTAAAACATACTTTCTCAATCTAAAACAAAGAGTCAACAACTCCTCCACTGAGGTTCGATCTCATGACTTTTTACATGGAAGAGGTTACTACATGCCATCTAAGCACAAAGTGCTTGGCAATGAAACTCTTATTTTATTAGGGAATGAGTTTTCTAATTAAGAAGGTAATCAAATCACATAGTAGTATTCTAGAAACCTGTAAACCAAACAGTAACAATAACTTCGATTCTCATTCCTGATAGCTAAATCCATTAACCAAACACACCCTTATTTATTTTTTGTTCAAAACGATAGAAAATTTTATTGTTCAAACAATATTATTCCCATAAAGATAATATAATAAGTCTAAAATTTAAGATACAATTATGCCAAATACTAATTAGCTTAGGCCAAAAATATTAAGGTCATGTTTGGTAAGATAGGTGATCAATCAATTTTGACTTGTTTGAGCACTATTGGTTATTTTATTTGGTTAAATAGTCAATAAGAGTGTTTGGTTAATCAGTTTTTTGTACCAGCTTATTATTTTAAAATGTTAAAATTCTAAAAGTTGCTTAAAACAGTTTTTTCGATCAGTTTTTTAAAAAAATAAATTATTTTTTCTTAAAAAAACAAGTTTAGTAGTCTCGCTTTCTAATCTCGTTACTCTCATTGTCTCTTCACTGTACTAGGCAACGGTGTGCTTTAGTCCGTTGACGAGGCTCATAAGCATGTTGCCTAGTATTGTAAAGGTAATTAACAACGGGA
Organism: Ipomoea nil; assembly: GCF_001879475.1. Lineage (NCBI taxonomy): Eukaryota > Viridiplantae > Streptophyta > Magnoliopsida > Solanales > Convolvulaceae > Ipomoea > Ipomoea nil. The sequence goes on along the minus strand of NW_017617503.1, from coordinate 23,912 downwards.
CATGTGATTAGTGTGGTATATAGAATAATAATCAACTAAGACCACCTCTTTCTGTAAGATTTTTCATAAATGCACAAAAGTTACTGCACGAATGCACACAAAATAGATTGTGTGTAATTCACCTAGCATTAATTTGGTTCACGAGTGGAGGGTCTCCCAAGTGAAAAATGAGATGAGATCTAAGCCGTTGATTTATTAACCATAGAAAATTTTAAATTTAATTTTGTATGCTATAAAAATACATACCTTACCAAATATATAAAATGTTCAATATATTATAATATTGTACATTTTAATTAATTAATTAATTTATTTGAATTTATGATAACTTTAATTTTCTTCGGGGCAGTGTAAAACACTAGTATAACTACAAGCAAATGAAGCAACAAATGAAATATTATTATTATTTTTCACAATAAAACCACCACATTGTCCAATCACAAAAAAAAAAAAATTGAGTCTATTATTATTAATCAATTTCTTTTAGGAGGGAGTAAAAATTCGATCAGTACCGCAGGTGGTCAATGAAAAGGGACTGGATGAGCCGAGGAGTATATCGTGAATATAGGAGAAGGTGTGAGGGCAAATACGTCATTTCATCTATCTAGGGCTTTTCACCCTCTTCTCTGCCTCGCCCTACAAAACCCTGGCAGGCAAATGAAGCAATAACTAACGCCCATTCTCAAGCAGAAAATCCGAGAGCCAGCGAGCGAGATTTGGAGAAAATGGGAGTATTTACATTCGTTTGCAAAGCCTCCGGCAGCGAGTGGTCTGCTAAGCAGCTTAAGGGCGATCTGGAAGCTTCTGCTAGCTCAACCTACGATCTCCAGCGCAAGCTCGTCCAAGCCGCTCTCGCCGAAGACTGCTCCGGCGGCGTCCAGTCATCCTTCTCCTTCGTCCTTCCTACCTCCGCCGTTTTCCAGGTTTCACGTCCATAACCTCTGAGTTGATGCTGTAGAGTATATAATTTTGTATTAAATTTGTTATGTTTTGTTTAAATTTAGATCTGCACTTTTTTGCATTGAGTTTATCGAAGTGTGTTTAGTATTTAGCTTTTCCGAAATTTTAATTGCATTTGTGTAATCTGATTTTGTTCCTTGTTTCTTTAATACTATATGCTGTTGAAAGGATAGATTTAGCATCTGGAGTTCTGGACTTTGCAGAATTTGTGAGATAGAGAATCTCTGATATGCAAGAATTTTCACGCTTTCTGTATATAATTCTATATTGTGGTTATTTGCATATATGAACTGGATAAGATAAAATTCATGCGTAACATTACTTTGTTATGATATAGGGTGTACTGATGCTTTTGCTCATTTTGAGTCGATGTTGGAATATATAAGTGTGTTCCAAAAAATATGACATCATAGGTTCAAACCCTGGTGGTGGGGACTTAGATTCTTTGGGCTGAAGATCTTTGAGAAAGTATAGAACATATACTGCCTTGTAAAGAATCATGATTATTTTCAAAAAAATATAAGTGTGTTCAGAGGTGGTTTACATTTTAAACTGATACTTGTAGAGAATGAATTGGGTGATGATGAGTTTACAAGATTTTAATTTCTCTTTGCCTAGAAAAAGTGTGGTTGGTTTTGACTCTGCTGCCTGTATTAAGCGGTTTGATATGCAAATTTATAAATGTTTCTGAAGTGTAGCATATGGAATTTATGTTTAATTTCCAACCATTAACTTCATGTGGTGGTTGGGTGGTTTAGATATTCATTTTTGTACTTCTAAATTTACTTCAATTTGTTTCAGGTGATTATTGGTGGAGCTAGTGGTGGTGCTTTTATTGGAGGTGGTGGGGCAGCTGCAGCAGCAGCTCCTTCTGGCGGTGCAGCAGCTGCTGAAGCTCCTCCAGCTGATGAGAAAAAGGAAGAGAAGGAAGAGAGTGATGACGATATGGGATTCTCACTCTTTGATTAGTTAGGTGCTATACGCTAATGAATTATGTGCTGCTATCTGTTTTTGAAAACTGCTGTTTTGGCATGATTTTGATCTTTTTTTTGATAGATTTGAGACCCATATGACTTATTATTATAACGTTTCTAAGTGCTTTGGATTCTTTTCATTTTCTCTTTGGCTTATATGGCTTGTTCTGTCAAATGCTTGTGGTTGGAACTATTTGTATGTTGCATGTTGTCTGATAAAAATGGTCATGACAACTCTAGAATTGTTTGAGAATAGCTTTCTGAAACAAAACATAAGTTTGGTAATAAAACCTCACAGGTGGAGGAAATATGGACCGAACCCTACAATTTAATTTCTTGTTGGCAATACTGCAATTTCTTGCAAATTCAGATATATCATCTCTTCCTGCAATAGGGAATTCAATAAACTACTGAGTTAGAACTTTTAGATGAATATATGATATATGATTGCATTCTGAGGTAGTCAGTTTCATGATTTCTCTACCCCATCCACTCAGAGTTTGTTGCTTACCTTTCTAAGAGATTGGGCGATGGGATTTGAATCACATTTGCAAGCTCTTCTGAGATTTGGTGCAAAGTATTTATTTTATTTGCGTTCGAATCTCAAAAAATGAATGCATCTTTATTAATATCAACTATGTTAAATTGTTAATGATGCTGGTTGATTTTGTCCAGTATAATTATATATTTATATAAATCATTTACAAACATTATATATTTATATTTATAAATATAATTACAGTATAAATTATGTATGATGGTTTTCTTAAGCAGCCCTACCACAAAGTAGGAGGGGAAAAATTGGCAATGAAAACAAATATTAAATGGATAGAACATTAGGTCGCATGTGCCATATTTGGTCCGTAAAAAATTATACCACGAAGCTGGACTACAACATGAGCCCAAGGTACAAGTTCAAACCAAATATGGTTATTACAACTTCGATTCTAGACAAATCAGGCAAGTCCAAAAAAGAAAGAAGACAAGTGAAGTCTAATGCGAGATAAGAAGTGATGATGTACAAAGCATGCCTCCTATTTATATGGTAAGAATGCCTTGAATCATGAGAAATGAATGAATATTGGCATGTGGGACTTCACCGATCCAGAGTCTAAGACTATATATATATATACACACACAAATTTGGAGGTACTTAAATCACATTAGTAAGACAGGGACATCATCTCAGTGAAGCCCTTCTCTACTGAACACTCTGCTACTTTACCAATATTGAAAGGGGCACAGGGTTCTACATAGTTAGGTCCTAATTCAAATCATATATTTCCTCCAAAATAGATAAACTTCTCAAACATATATATAATTCTCAAATACATACGAAGTGCGCATTAAATTAGGCTTCCATTGTGGAAGCTAGTAGCAATATAATGTCAGACTATATACTTCACACTCTTCTATGAGATTGCTTCTCCAGCTAGTTGGAATAGATAGCTAAACATTATTAAATATCTCATATCCATGCATCTAATATAGTTAAGTTGATTAGCCCACCTATATATATATGGGTGAGTATGCATGTGACATTATCTCTGGTCAGTCATGACACGGTTAAACTATGATTGTGATACTCAGAAAAGTGGTGGCAAATGTGACCTGCTTGTTGATTGTGCCCAATCTCCTTGACGGGTTTTTGAACCTTAGCTAGCTTGGAGGTCAAAATGTGCTCAAATATAGTTGACCTGCCCCCAAATTATAGTACAAGTAAACTCAATTCGTAACAGCAGTACAGTTTAATAATTACACGTATATATAATTTCCAGGTTTGTGTTGACCTTACTTTAATTTCCAGGTTGGGAAAAACAATATATAATTTGAATTTGGTAAAAAGAGGTGTTGAATATATATATATATATATATATATATATATATATATATATATATATATATATATATATATATATATATATATATATATATAAAAGAGCCCAAGAGAGTTAGGCCTATAATGGGTAGAAAAAATGGCGGTTAAATTTTTTAATCAAATGAATGGCTCAGATTGATCAGATTTTAATTTTTTCTTAAGATTTCCTAATTTATCCTTAATGAATATGATTTTCCGTTAACTTTTCCGTTAAATATTATCTTTTCCGTTAATTTCTGTTAGTTCACTGTTAACTTATTCATTGATTTCAATAAGAAAGGTCTTAGGTTCGAACCTCATCCCAATCAAAGTTGGCATAATTAGTACTCTCTTTTACTCTTATTAAATTAAAATACTCCGTTATAATTTAGTAGCTACAACAAAAAATAATACATATGCATTCTTTAATTTAGAATTATGTGTCTACAATGTCTTTATTCAAAAAAAAATTATTCATTATCTATAAATTAAATAACAGAAATATTCCTTTTAAAAAAATAACATAAATAATTTTATTAGTTATATTGTATTTATTTTTTTCCAATATAAAAATTCTTTACATTCAAATTCATCAATTGATTATATTCGCTATATTGTCGCTACAGTGCTTTATTTAAAAAAAAAATTATTCATTATCAATAAATTAATTACGAGAAATAATTTTATTAGTTATATTGTCTTTATATTTCTCCAATGTAAAAATTCTTTACATTCAAATTCATCAATTGATTATATTCACTACATTGTCTATTATCTTTTTTGTGCACTATTTTTTAATTAAAGATCAAAGTTATAATACAAAATAATGTTATATATTTATTTACCAACTATTTTATTAATACCTTGAAAAATTTAAAAAATATAATTAATAAAGCCAATCATATTAACTACTTTGAGGGATTTGTTGACAAAGAGAGTATTCAAATCACACAACAAATTGAAGTGAGAACTACCTCGCAATGTCATTGTTTGACAATCAGCAGTTAGCGGTTAGCGTTAGCGGATTATATTAGCGAATTTGACTAGCGAATTATATCAATGGTTGGTAAAAATATATTTGAAAAAATTAGTTGTTTAGATTAAAATGTAAAATGAGCTAAGGGTACACATGTAATAATAATAATAATAATAATAATAATAATAATAATAATAATAATAATAATAATAATAATAATAATAATAATAATAATAATAATAATAATAATAATAATAATTGTTTTAAAAAATAAAAAATAAAAAAATATAATTAAGTCAATCATATTAACTACTTTGGAGATTTATTGACAACAAGAGTATTCAAATCACACAACAAATTGAAGTGGGAAACTATCTCGCAATGTCCTTGTTTGGCAATCAGCAATTAGCTCTTCAATATTAGTATATATTTAATATTTTATGCCCTAACTTTTATTTGCTGTCCCTTATGTCCCGTATTTGGTTTCAACCATCCGTATACAATTATTTTATTGACAATTATAATCAATCTTGACTATATTATCTTGCATTTGTAATCTTAGAATTGCCTATTTAAATACACAAATTTAAAATTCAATTATCTATGCATGAACAATTCCAATATAATCTTGTCTTGATATACTTTAAAGTACTTATTTAAAAAAAAAAAACATTGGGCATTATCCCAATCGCGCAATGCGCCTAAAAAAACTAGTATATATATATATATATATATATATATATATATATATATATATATATATATATATATATATATATATATGGTGAGGATCGGAAAGCTATGGTGACCGAAGTTGGCAATAAAAACAGAAATTAAGTGCCTAAGTATTATGTGGAGAAATATAATGGTAGCAAAGTGATGGATACAAAATAGTATACATTAAGATTAACGCTCGCTCGCTACCATTAGTACAGTGTATCGTCATGTTTGCATACGTAAGATCCCTCAATATAAATACACACCACTCTTCCACCCTTAATGTCACTAATTACATAATAACATTCACTGTATATATAGTAGCCTATTATTGCAAATACCTACCTACGTATACACAAATGGCAAAATCCTACACCATATTTGTTGCTTTTCTTTTCTGTTTCCTCATAGCGACACCTACTGGTGAGTAATCGTGGTATTTTATATATATATATATATATATATATATATATATATATATATATATAGGATGATGTTCAAAATGAGAACTCCTTTTCGTGTGAGAACCTTGCGAACTTGTACATAAATACACACAATTTCAGATTTCAGTGCATATATATATATAATGCACACAATCTATCTTGGAATAATTTGTGTGCATTTATATATGTAGATGACTGTGTACATTAATATATGTTGGTCCGCAGGTTTTTACGGGAAGGGAGATTCTTATTTGATCATTAATATATATATATATATATATATATATATATATAGTTTGTCAATTTGATTTTGTACGTACTATGTATGTATGTCTGCTCTAATAACTAACTTTGTAGTTTTTTTTTTTTTTTTTTGAAAAAACTAACTTTGTAGTTAATATATACAATATAATATAATGTTATGTTGATAGAGAGTAAAGTGGGTGAAGAAAATTTGTGCGGGAAGTTAAGCAAAGTGTACACCGGTTGGTGTGAAGATCACAACTGTGATCACAATTGCCGGGATGGTGAAGGCGCCGTTGACGGCTCATGTCACTGGCACCACGTTGGATTGGCTTGCTTCTGCTATTTCAATTGCTGACCACTGATATCATATATATAATTCAACTTCTATGCCTGAATGTCATGTCATGATGATCTGCAATAATATAATATAATAATCCCTCAAAGTATGAATAATACTGCCAGGCCAGCTTGCTAATTGTATTACAATGAATTGTACTTGGCAAAAATAAATTAATTAATAAGAATTGAAGTGTGTCCAACCTTTTTTTTTTTTTTTTTCAATAGCCAAAGTTTTTGGCGATCGAGTTGGTTGTATAATATGTATGTGTACTGTTCTCTTTCAAGTATTAATCTAGCTTATTACTTATTTCGTTCTAAAATACAATAATTTTAATTTATACTTAATTACTAGTTTTACAGGCCCATTGCGCCACTGATTTAATGTTCAATGTTTGTATTTATAAAATAAGTAATTTAACCCAATAGGGTAGCTCAAGTGGCAAATGAGCTCTCTTTGTGGGGAAGAATTCCGCGATAACCCGGGTTCGATTCCCAGAAGTGACGAATTCCCTTTGAGCTAGCTTCTGTGCCTCCCGAAGCAAACCGGGTGGACCTGGACCGTTAAACGGACAGAGAAAGACCCGGACCACAATGTGTGTCCCTTACAGGTAAAACATTCCGCATACATCTCCAAAGGAAGTTTCTCACCTTTGGCGGTATTGGTGACGAGGTAATATTTGCCGTTAGAAGCCGGTATCCAAGGCGAACCGAGTATTGCCCCCTTACAGGTAAAACATTCCGCATACATCTCCAAAGGAAGTTTCTCACCTTTGGCGGTATTGGTGACGAGGTAATATTTGCCGTTAGAAGCCGGTATCCAAGGCGAACCGAGTATTGCCCATGACTATCCCCTCTCCAATACCATTCGTCGTTGAAAGTCGGGGACACCGGTGTAGAAAGAATCCTTGGGATGTCGGGATGTCCTCTGCCACAAACAAATCATTCAAGTAAACCAACCACCTTAGCATTGTGCAAATCTGCAACCTTAGCATTGTGCAAATCTGCAATCTCTGGCGTTATCAACCTCGGATTCTCTGAATCAGCTAGCCAAGGCCAACCCTAGACAACTGTATCTTTACCGTTCCCAACTCGCCTCGCAATACCTTCACGCAGAAGGGGTTGCCCTGCTAAAACACTCCTCGCCTCGCAATACCTTCACGCAGAAGGGGTTGCCCTGCTAAAACACTCCTCCATAAATAGCTGGGGTTATTACCCAACTTAGCATCAAGGAAGTCAGTGGTTGCCCTGCTAAAACACTCCTCGCCTCGCAATACCTTCACGCAGAAGGAGTTGCCCTGCTAAAACACTCCTCCATAAATAGCTGGGGTTATTACCCAACTTAGCATCAAGGAAGTCAGTTGTGGGAAAATATCTAGATTTGAGAAGCTTGCAGATAAGTGAATTCAGATATTTAAGTAGGCACCATCCGTGTTTGGCCAATTGAACTCACGAATTCTTTTGAATCCCATGCCACCCATACTTTTAGAATAGCACATACGGGGCCAGCTTAGCCACAAGATGCCTTTACTCGACGACCCGCCACTCTCCCACCAAAACCGATTCATTAATCATTCTATGCTCATGCAAGTGGTTTGTGGCATTAAATAAACAGACATTGTAAAAATAGGTAAGGCTTGGGCAACACTTTTTAATAAAATTTCCTTAGCCGCTCTTGAGGTAAATTTATGCTTCCAAGAATCCATTCGCTCCTTTATTTTCTGCTCGATGAAACAGAATGTAGCAGTCTTATTCCGCCCTAAGAAGGATAGTAGACGAAGATACTTCCCCAGATCATCAGTACACTGAACCCTAAGAAAGTCAGATATATGATTGCGCATAACAGTAGTAGTCCCTGTGCTAAACATAACATTTGACTTATCGAAGTTAATGAGTTGACCCGAAGCAGCACAATACAAGTTCAAAGAGTCTCGTACAGCCTGTACCTCCTTGGGCAAGCTCTGAAAAACAACAGACTATCATCAGCAAACAGTAAATGTGAAACTGACGGGGCCCCTCTAACTTCGGCCTTTAATAGCGAGCCCTCCACCCATTCATCGAACTCATTCTTTAGCTTGGACAAGAAGAAACCTTACGTGCCGTGGCCGATTTATGAAAGTATTTAGTATTGTGATCACCTTCTTTTAACCAAAGCATCTTCAACCTTTGACGCAAAAAAGATTCCTCCTATGACATAAGCATAAAAAGTTCCCGTTCATAGTGTTGATAATCCTTTACCGCAGAATGGGACCTATTATCACACAGCTGGATAAGTCTCCCACGCAAGAGGCTAATCTTTCGGCAAAAATTCTTGAAATGATCGCCAAAGATTCTCACCGCAGTTCCGAATACGAAGTTGGAACTGCATGCCGATGGAAGAAAACCATGCACGTTCAACAAGAGGCCGACAGTTTTCATCATAAATCCAAGCAAACTCAAATCTGAAGCGGTGGTTGGTGTTGCGTCTAGAAATATTATCCACATCCAAAAACATGGCAGAATGATCAGATGAAAAGGTAATAAGATTATGAACAACAACATCTTCAAACAACTTCGACCAATCCATTGTGGCAAGGGCTCTATCTAGGCGCTCCTCTACCCAAGCGTCTGTGCCTCGTCCTTTTTCCCATGTAAACCTGCTGCCAACCATTCCCAAATCATGAAGCTCACAGTCGTGGGTAGCATCACCGAAACCATGCAACAAAGAATCCATACGGGCATGCAGACCTCTCTTCTCAGAATGGTACATGAAGTCGTTAAAATCTCCAATAATAGCCCAAGGGAGATTTGAACGATGTTTTAAGTTACGGAGAAGATCCCACGATTCTTGCTGCCTTGACCCCTCTGGAAAGCCATAGATGCAGGTTAGCCTCCAGTGCGGTTTACTAGGTTCAGAAACTATTACATCTATATGATTGGACGAATAACTCAATAAATTAGCAGCATCCTTATCCCTCCATAGGAGAGCCAGCCCACCACGTAAGCCGACATGATCAATAATTAAACACCCCTCAAAACCCATACGTCTTCGAACTATCTCAACCTTATCATTCTTTGCTTTTGTTTCCATAAGAAACACGAACCGGGGACGATTTTTGGACACGAGGCCCAATAATTCATGAACCGTACGGGGATTCCCCAATCCCCGACAGTTCCAGCTTAAAGTGCTCATTGAGAAGGGCGGGACTGGGAACCACCAGTGTTCGCCAAAAGCAAGTTTTTTGAAAGGATTTCAACTTCCATGGAGTCTTCCGGAATAGTTGTGTCATTAGGTTCACTACGACGTCGCTTGGGGTCCAAGATAGTCAACTCCCCCTCATTACCTTCCGTATGGCTATTGATTGGAGGTAAAGAAGGCAAATTTATGTTTTCCTTAAATAGAATCTGCTGCCCCCCAATTTCGCTAGGAATACGATTAGGAATATCAGTCGCGTTCATTACGTGATCTGAAGGAATCTTTCCATGTATAGGGGCATTAACCGCCAGCATTCCCGGCGTTGACCAGACTCCCCGCTCCACCGACGTCTCCGGAGCAATCCACTGTGAGCCCGGCGACGAGATTGATCTCCGGCCACCAGCCCGCAAAGACGGGCTAAAAGGTTTTTCTTGTTTCGGATCCCAAACTCGCAGCTTGGCCTTTGGGCAGAATCTATCTCCATGCCCCAATAGACCACAAACAAAGCAGAAAGTTGGAAGACACTCATACTTGAATTCAATCGCTGCCCAAACACCGTCATTTTTACGTAACTTCGTACCTTTCTTTAAGGGTTTGTTGACATTTATGCCTTTGTTTCTTATGAACTCTTTAACCTTTGTGTAATGAATGCTATTCTAGCCATGAGAAGCTAAAACTACTTGGAGATTTTTGAGCAAAAAGTGTTAATGAACCTATGTGCCTAGTTCTTCAATTTCTTAATGATATATTTACATTTGGGTTTTATGACTTGTGTTGCAATTGTGATTTATATTGTTGACTCTTGTAATTAAAGGCCTAAATTACTTGTTTCGTTGCTATCTTTATGTCTTGATGGGAGTTAGGGCATAATTTAGAGCACCCATAATTGCACTTAACTATTGCTCATTGGGAAATGACAATTTAGTTAAAGAATTTATCTTGAATGCTTGTTCTTGAGTTGTTTGAGTGTTTATCTCATGGGAATGAATATTCACTCGCATTATTTTAGGTTGGAATTAAGGGAGTAATTCCTTCCCTTGTATGCATTTTCACACTTGTTTGAACCCAAATTAAATATCTCGATTTAAGTTGGCACTAGGTGATTAGTAAACACTTGAACCCGAAAATCTCATTCTTACTTTATTGTTTTCATCAACTTGTTTCCTTTGTTCTTTTTAATTACTTATACCTTTGCAATCAATCAATCACCCTTTTCGTTAGGATTAACTTCTCGTGAATAGATTAGTAATTAGTGCTTGATACGCCCGCTTCCCTGTGGATCGATAACCCGATACTCCGGGTATTTGTTTGTCACAAATATGCATGCTACAATCACGTGGAAAACCCAAAAAGGGGGAAAAATCACGAGACCACCACCAACAAAGTTTCTACTATAACAAATCTCGAGTACAAATTAAAGGTTCAGGCTACCACACGAGCCATAAATCCATTCATCATCAAATACATCAACTCTGGGCCAAAGACATTTATTCTGATTCACAGGCCAAAAAAATAATGCTATCTTGTGCTTAAAATATTCAACCACCACGAGCACGAGAATATCTAAAAGATGCCTGAAACAAAACAAGTTGACCTCCAAAAATATTTGATAAAGATATCACCCAAGAACAGATTAAGGCCCCCTACTATGATACCAATTAAAAGTTAGTGAGTGTTGAATGTAAGAATCGTAACTTTTTTCTACTCAATTTTAATTAATTAAGTCGTTAGGATTATAACTTGTGTCAGACACAGTACGAAGCAGATTACAAAAATAATATAGAGCATAATAATAAAAAGAACCAAACAATACGGTGAGATGATAATGCAGTTCGGAGAACTTCACCTACGTATGCGGGGCCACACAGTGAGAGGTGTTGAATATATGAGGTGAGGAGGAAACCTATATATGCTCACCGAATTTGGCAATAAAAACAGGAACTAACTGCCAAAATTATCTGACATTGGGCAGACGAATGAATCCGATAGAATGTAGACACATAGAGACACAAGTATAGTATGTGGAAAAATATATATATGCTGGCAAAGTGATGGATACAAAGTACATTAAGATTAACGCTGGCTAGGCTAGCATTAGTAGTGTCGTCATGTTTGCATACGTAACAACGTAAGTACTCACATTCCCTGGCCTCAATATAAATACACACCACTCCTTCGACGCTTACATAACAACATTGAGTACGTGTAGCCTATTATTGCAAATACCTACGTATAAACAAATGGCAAAATCCTACACCATATTTGTTGCTTTTCTTTTCGGCTTCCTCATAGCGACACCTACTGGTAAGTAATCGTGGTATTATTATTATTATTATATATATAGAAGGTGATGTTTGAATGAGAATCACTCCTTCCGTGAAAATCTTGTGAACTTGTACATAAATGCATATAAGTGTCTACATAAACGCACACAATCTCAGATTCCGGTGCATAATGCAGGACACAATCTACCTTGGAATAATAGTTTGTATGCATTTATGTACACGACTCTGTACATTCATGTTGGTTTGCAAGTTTTCACGGAAATATATGTATATATATATATATATATATATATATATATATATATATTGTTCGTGAATTATATTTGATTTTGTAGTACTAGATATAGGTGTGCTCTAAGTAACTTTGTAGTTAATACATACAATATATATAATGTTATGTTGATAGAGAGTAGAGTGGGTGAAGAAAATTTGTGCGGAAAGCTAAGCAAAACGTACTCCGGTTGGTGCGATGGCGGCGACTGTGATCTCCGTTGCCGGAGTGTTGAAGGCGCGGTTGAGGGCTCATGTCACTGGCACGACATTGGATGGGCTTGCTTCTGCTATTTCAATTGCTGAAGATTAAATGTCATGGTGATCTGCAATAATAACAATAATAAATCCCTCAAACTATGAATAATAATACTGCATGCTGCCTAGCTAATTGTATTACAATGAATTGTCTGCTGCCTAATTGTATTACAATGAATTGTACTTGGCTGAAAATAAAACAATTAATAAGAAGTGTGTCCATCTTTTTTTCAATAGCCCGAGTTTTTGGCGAGTTGATTGTATAATATGTATGTGTTATCTTTCAAGTATTAATCTTATTACTTATTTCTAAATAATAATTAATTATTTATCACCTCCCCTCCCTCAAAAAGCACCTTGTCAATAAGGTGTATGTGCAAAAATGAGCATAGCCACATGTAAATGATACTCATTGGTTGAGCTACCAAATGGAGACATGGACAACTTGCACATTGACTTGCCTTTTAATATATATAAATTCTTGGACAACATGAAGCCTCATTTTAGACTTTTTTGAAAATGATTTCTATTGTGAGAGTGACTTCTTCTTCCAAACCCTAATAATGTAAAACCTAATTCTCGAGACCAGGCCACTCCAAAGGCTTGACATACATGCTTAAAATTTCATTTTAATCTCACTCTTTTTTCCCAAAGCTCTTGTTAAAAATTGTCGCAATCTTTGTAAGTTCTATTGACTCCTCAAAAATCAATTGAATACAAAGTTTTATTGACTCCCCAACCATTGGTGCGATAACATGATCCACTTACTCCTCAAAAATCGATGGAGCTTGTGGAATATCATCATATAATGGTTCATTCGCAAGTGGATTTATTGGCTGCTCAATAATTGGTGGAATATCAAGATCTCTGGGTTCCTTAACAACTCGTAGAATTTCCAATTCTTTGTTTCACTTATTTAAAAAATTAAGAAAATTGTTTGGTTAGTAAAAATATTGGGTCATCTTCATAATCTTCTGGTTCTAATTCATAATCATGCTCTTCAGCTGCAAAGGCGATGTTCTTCTCCCTTTTGTTGTGATCCGAGATAAATTACATTTCATAGGTGTGTAGATTTCCCATCAATTGTCCTCATTTGATTCATTTGTGTGCTTATGTGTAATTCTTGATGATTTAGATGAATTGAATGATTTTTGGGGTATTTCGGATGCACGTAAAGTCAATGGGAGCCATTGAGAAGCTATGAAGATGGGGGCAACACCTTTTAGAGAGCCAAATTATGGTGTGTTTAGTGGTCTTGATCATTTGGACAAATGAAGGCAAAAGTGGAGCAAAAGAGCAAGAAGTTGAAATTTCGGCACAAATCGTCTACTTCTCTGTATTTTGGTCATACCTCTGCGTAGGAATGTCCAAATCAAGTGATGTTTATGTCATTGGAGAGCTAACTTGAAGGGATACAACTTTGATGCAGACCACAAACACTAATTCATTGAGTTTGAGGGTAAAAAATGTCCTAGAAGACGAACATAGTGCACAAAATCAACCGTGGCAACCAGGCAGTGCACACTGCCTGGTGGCCACGGGTGTGACCACGGCCATGGCCACTGGGCAGTGTGGCTTGCATTTCTGGCCACGGGTGTAGCCACACCCATGGCCACCCTCTGCAAATGTTTTAGCCTCGATTTTGACCCCTTTAAAGGGGATTTTTTCACCCCAAAACACATATTTCGTTTCCCTTTCATTCTCTAGTTTGGTTTAGCTCTAGAATAGCTTAGATTAGTGTAGATTACTTGTTTCTTTTCCATTTCTAAGCTGAAGAACATTGTAAATCTTGGATTTCAAAGCTTCAATAGAGAAGTTTGCTTATTATCTCTTCTCTTTACTTTTAATTTTTGCTTCAATTACTCCTTTAATATTGTATATCTATTGTTATATTATGAGTAGCTAAGTGTTTTAGGACTTAGATTTGGTTTTATTTCTTGCCATTGATGCCTATTTGAGTTGTATTGCATAAAGGGGATCATTTGAATGTTCTAGGGTTAGTTGTGAAATTGTGTATAATTGTTGGATCGCAATTATGTGCTTGATTTGGAGTGTGTTTGTTGCTACGAGCTAGAGTAGAGCTTGTACACTAGCCCCGGCCATATTCACACACTTAATGCCCAATGCAAGAGTATTTCGGGTATTAAGGAGAAGTTATGTGTAACACCCCCAAAACTTAAGCATAAAACAATGCATTTAAAACTTAAAGAGAGATAGAAAGTCTAGTCATTAATAGAAAACTATGCGGAAGCTAAACAGTTAACTTTGGGAATGCTATGCCACAACTAGATTTTCCAACTCTAGTTGCATAGGCTTTACAAAAACTATGTCTAAAATGTCAAGTTCACAGCACATAGGCCAAAACCACTAAGCTAAAGAAAGACTACTAGTCTACCGGGCTTCACTACCGTGCTCTCGGCTCAACTAAGCACCTGAAACATAAGGTATAACAACCGTTAGTGAAAATTGCTAAGTAACCCACTCCAACGCGTTGAGTACAGTATATAAATATTCTTTATAAGAAAATCATTTGAGACTTGGAAATATATACACATATTCCTAAACAACTCTAGCTTTCAAAACACGAGGAGTAGAAGTAATACTCCGATCATACAACCAAGTGTTCCACAATACCACTCAAACACGAATCAACGATAAGAGTCAACTCAACGAATAGAGATACAAATCAAGAGATGATGAGTAAAGAGATAATGAATAAGACAAGATAAGCATAATCAATCACAAGTTAATTCTCAACACAATCAACAATCAATCAAATCTTGACAAGGTTCCAAATCTACAAAGGACACAGTCAAACCAAGTCATTCACCGCGGAGTCACCAAATGACTCGAATCACAAAGTGGACAAAGATGATGGCCTATAGCTAATGTGTACCGCGGGGTCTCCGGATCCTTGTATGGATTCCGCGGGGTCGTAGACCCGATTACTGATTTCAGAATGGTTTCCGCGGGGTTAGATGTAACACCCCGAAATTTCAAGACATTTAAAACTTATGAAATAAAGGCGAAATCTCATTAAATCCCAAAACGTAATACAAGAGTACGGGGTGCTATGCCACACCTGAGCTAGAGAACTCAGGTGCACAGGCTAACTAACTAATATCCTTGATAATGTAAATGCATAAGCATGGCACGCAGGCCAAAAGGGAAACTATCTACTTCTACGCTCCAATTTCTAGTGCGCTCCAGTGACTTATTCTTCTGTGCCTGAAAGCCAAATATATCTGTTCAGCAAGAGATACTGGTAACCCACTCTAACGCGTTGAAATACAATACATATAGATATACGAAAATCATTTTGAGCATGAAGATATATCCTACGAACTCTAGCTTTTAAAACCGGGAATGACTCGACAGATAAGGCTAGACACAAGCAACAATTATAACAAGCGTATACAATCCACAACAGGCAAGACAGATAAAGCTGAGCACAATTAATAGTCATAACCCAACATAAACAATCCCCAGCATAAATCCCATAGTCACATCCCCCAAGATACTCATAATCACAACTCATCCATATCTCATCACATAGCACACTTTGTTGGCGCCATAGGACCAATCGCATGCCCATACATGAGGGTCAGCGCATATAGCTCTGACACGGCCCTGCAGCACCCTGCCCCGTATCGCAACACGGAGGGGTCGAGCGCAACCGACCGATGAACCGCAGCTCATCATAATGTTTGATCGCAACCAAACAGTGGACCGCAGCCCAAGAGAATGTCATCTGACCGCAGCCAGGAAATATGAACCGCAGCTCATGTAGAAACGTTTGATCGCAACCAAACGGTGGACCGCAGCCCAAGAGTGTAAATCTGACCACAGCCAGCTTCTGAACCGCAGCTCAGGGTAACCAATCCGATCGCAACCGAATTGGGGTATCATGCACACATAACACATAGCAAGCACATGCAACCCACATTAACACATTGGGAAGGGGAGAAAGCGTATAACAAAACCTATGCGTGATCCTTCACATACTAAGAATGGTCCTAAGGGGTTCATACTTCTTCCACCTAGGTCAACGGGATACCAATTCAACTAGCATGCAATATAAAAGACTCATAAACCTACGAACGGTACCCGAAACATCAAACTAGACACGGCACGATGAACGGAGTCCGTTGGGACACCACGGGGATCGGGGAAACATCAAACGGGGAAGCACGGGGTCCCGAATTTGGGGAGATTTCCAGCGGGTAGCCGGTGGGTGGGGGGCCACCCGCCGGCTGCCCGCCGGTAAGCACTGTTCCGGGCAGCGGGTCGCCGGTGGGCAGCTGCCCGCTGCCGGAGACGTCCGTTCTGGCCGCGGGTAGGTGGCGGGTCCCCTACCCCCCACCTACCTCCCACTGACTCTTTACACACAAAACGCCCCGGGAACCATTGTGGAACACGAAACCATGCTTAGACACTTTACAACGCAATTAACGATCAACACGTAGACAATTAACGGATCAAATACGAGAAACGTACGACACATAACCTATCATGCTTTTCTAAACATAATCGACACCCAAACATGCGATTTCCCCACCCGATACACCAAGAATGATATCATACGATACAACCTAGGGTTCTAATCACTTTTATACCAACAAGAATACGATTCGTCTTCTAATTACAAGATTTGGTAAGAATATCACATAAGCATCAAGAACATCACACAAGCATCAAGAACGCCAACAAGAACATCAACCTAGGGTTCTAATTACTTTTACATCAACAAGAATACGGTTCGTCTTCTAATTACAAGATTCGGTACAAATAACACATAAGCATCAAGAACGCCATACAATTATCAAGAACAACATATAATCATCAAGAACTCCACATAATCATCAAGAACACCATAATTATCAAGAATCTCCCAATATCAAGATCACCCATGGAATTATCCCATCAATCATCAATAATAACATCACAAATCATCAATACACAATAATATGGGGAAATCCTACGGTGGAATCATAACTATGAAAATAGGTTTTGTTGAGACATGGGTTACCTCTTAGCCTTAATTAATTCCTTGGCTATGAAGGGTCTTTCTTTAAGCTTTCTTGCTTTCTTGATTTCTTCTAAGGGGATTCTTGGAGCTCTTTTGGGGTGGTGGGCGTTATTCTTGTGGTGGGGATTCTAAGTGCCTCATTGTGTTCCCTATTTATATATCTAAGAGTCTTACTTAGGCCTAATTACTATAGGTTTGCTAACTCTATTTCTTTTGGGATTAAGGATTGGGTTTAGGGATAAGGGCCCATGGACTATGGTGGGCCTCCCTAATTAATAGTTGTGATTTAATTCTTTCTCTTAGGTGATTAATTAAATGATTTAATTGGTCTTAGGGGTCGTAACACGGGGTGTTACATTAGAGGACCCGGTTCGAAGACAAAAGTAACAAGTATCTGCGGGAACTCCGGTCACGATTCAAATAACAATCCACGGGGACTCCAGTCCCGATTCAAACATACCATTATCTCAAACCCCGATATTAGTAAAGCCCCCACTGTCCATCACCACAAATCTAACATCTCAACAAGAGTCAATACACAAGGAATCTAGAGACACAAACAAAGTATAGATTCCATACGAATTGTGCACAACAACGGATAATCTCTCAATGATAGCTCAAACAAGAATCAACAAGGATAAGGTACAACAAGTGTACAATTTCACCACGAAGGATCACAATGAAAGGAATTCACCAAAGAGATACAAATACGATACTCCCAAGACAATACAACGATATCAAGGATTCCAATCAAAGGATTACATCGAATAGATAGGCTCAAGTACCAATTCAATCATGAATCAAGATGGTAATCACAAGGAAAACACATACTAGTACCAATAAGCAACATATCTAGCATGCAAGCCAACAAGGTAGTCACGAAGACTCATACGAATAGCATAAACTTCATTTGAATCCAACGAATCACAATATTGGATTACAATCACGATTAAAGACTCCAAATCTTACCAAAGGATACTTATAAATACATCGCTCTAGACTTACGTGTTAGTGTTTTATTTTTTTTCAAAAAATCCCAACATATAATTGGCAATATTATTATGGAAAATTATGATAGGGTTTAGCTTGGTGTCTGTTTGTTCTTTTATACGACTGACCGATCAGTATAATCAACAGACGCACTGTCACTGAAGATCTGATAAAGGAAGATGCTTCCAAAATACTGAACGCGGTTTGTGATGATAGTTTTGGAAAGTATATTAGCGGATCAGCGTGGAAGGTATTGACCGAATCTTAAAGATTTCATTCTTCACAAAAAGTCCTACCATCTACAATCAAAGATATTTTTGGAGAGTGTTCGTACCAAGGTGTATACATACCCTCATACGATCAAGAATTAGGGTTGCGTTGATTGAAGCCAAAAACACTCGATGTTAAACAGAAACACATATCTCTGATTGTCATGTCTCTTCTCAAGACAATAAGTTCTTGGTGATTATGATGAAGAACTTGAGAAGAATTAACGTTGCTTAAACGAAAGGACGCGAAGATCACTCATTTATGGGAACAACGTGGGACTGTGTCATTGAAGCGGACTGCATCAGAGTTAGCTCTCCAATAGAAGGCATTTCATTGGACTTCTGCATGCGTGGCTCTCCGACTTTAACAATCCACTAAACCTTTGTAGACTGAGTACTGACCTTGTGTGGGGCACTTGGGTGAGATTGTTGTTTCTCTACCTTTGTACATTGGATTATGATTTAGTGGATTGGGCGCCTCGGTGATCGTCCCCCAGATGTAGATACACACTGTTTCGAACTGGGTAAACATCATATGTATTGATTTATTTTCCGCTTTAGTTTTCCATTTAAACTAATCTGTCTTCTAACTGGATGACTGATAAATTAAGTCTCTGAGTCAGTCAGTCCAGTATTCCAGTTGATAAAAACTATCCATAGCCTTATACTGAGGATATGCTAAATTACATTACGAAACATCATTTAAGACGCACAAGTACACAACGGGTCAACAAAATCGGATGCCAAACACCAATGTACCAGTGGGTGGTTCGGCGGGAGGCAAGCTACCCGCCCAAACTACCCACCCGTACCAGTGGGTGGTTTGACAAGTAGTGAACTGCCCGCCGAACTTCCCGCCACTCCAACATCAATACCCGCGGGTGGTGAACAGCCCACTAGTACACCCGTGTAGAAGATCGAATTTCCCAACTTCGGGAAAAATTCCCAAGAATGCACAAATTCAAGTCCAAACAATTCAACACTCATATGAACAACAAAAGAGACTTGAACACATAGAATAGCTCAACAAATAGTATCAAGAATCCTAGATACAAGCTCTTACACACAAAACTTTGATGTAGACATTTGTATTGAGACCGACATGAAGAAAGTAGCTTATCAGTGTCCGCCACATCAGGGAGTAAAATTTAGAGAGTAAGATTTGAGAGTACATGTAGTACAACTCGTTTCTCCCATATGCCCACACGGTACAAAAGTTCAATTCCGCTTCCATGTCTTTCATCTCTTCAAAGCCAACTTTAAATTCTTCATAAATCACCCAACCTCTCTCATTTTTTCTATTCTTGCCCCAACATTTCATTATCCAAAAATGAACTAATTACATATCTATCAATGGGCTAGCCACGTACAATTCATGAATCGGGCACTCAAAGCGTGCCATAAATTAGGCTTCCATTGTGAAAGTATCAATGATAGACTACTTCACACTTCTCTATGAGATTGCTTCTCTAGCTAGGTTGAATAGATAGATTAACATCAATTTTCTCATATTCATGCATAAGATATAGTTTCAAACTAACTAGCAAATCATCATCATCATCATCATCATCATCATCATCATCATCATCATCATCATCATCATCATCATCATCATAACAGCAGTTCAATAATTACACGTATATATAATATGAGAAAACATATGTGAAATAATTGAGCAATATCTATGGTATAAATCCTCAAAATAGAAAAAAGATGATGCTGAAATTTGTGTTCAAAGCTACGCTCAGCTCCTTACTTTCCTTAGTTTTGCCCTTACAATCCCCTTCCTATGACTCGAAAGGGCGAGCTTATGGGAGGAGATGGTAGACCACCCGCCAAGTGTTGACCACTACAAGTCTTGATCGAGATAAAGTTCTATAGTCACGTACAATTCATGAATTGTGCCCTTAAAGCATGCCTGCCATAAATTAGGCTTCCATTGTGAAAGTAGCAAAGACGGACTACTTCACACTCTTTTATGAGATTGCTTCTCTAGCTAACTAGTTGGAATAGATAGATAAACATCAATTTTTTTTCATATTCATGTATCAGATATAGTTTAAATCTAACTATGTGAAATAATTGAGCAATATCTATGATATAAATCCGGCCTCAACAAATTAAAAAGATGAATATGCTGAAATTTGTTCGGAAAGCTATGGTGACCGAAGTTGGCAATAAAAACAGAAACTAACTGCCAAAATTAGCTGACATTGCATGCATTATATTGTGCAGACGAATGAATCCGAATGCAGACAGGTAGAGACAAATGGTAGCAAAGTGATGGATATAAAGTACATTAAGATTATCACTATATGTTCATATTGTAAGTTCATAATGTCAGAGCTCTGTGTTCATAATTGCATAACTGTACATTCATAATTGCATAACTGTACATTCATAATTCCGTAACTATACATTCATAATTCAATAACTGTAAAATCATAATTTTCGAAGCTCGATGTTCACAATTTTAAAGCTCTATGTTCATAATTTTATCACTATATGAGGATCGGAAACCTATGGTGACCGAAGATGGCAATAAAAACTGGAACTAAGTGCCAAAATTAGGTGACATGCATTGGGCAGACGAATGAATCCGAATGCAGACAGGTAGAGACAAATGGTAGCAAAGTGATGGATACAAAGTACATAGTGATTAACGCTGGCTAGCATTAGTACAGTGTCTTCATGGTTGCATACTATACGTAAGCTCACATTTATTCCCTGGCCTCAATATAAATACACACCACTCCTTCCACCCTTAATGTACAAATTACATAACAACATTATTGAGTGTAGCCTAGCTATTATATTATTGCAAATATATACCTACGTATATATAAAGAAATGGCAAAATCATACACAATATTTGTTGCCTTTCTTTTCTGCTTCCTCATTGCGACACATACCGGTGAGTAATCGTGGCATTATATATATATGGTTTGTCAATTTGATTTTGTACGTATTATATATGTATACGTCTGCTCTAACGAACTAACTTTGTAGTTAATATAATATAATGTTATGTTGATAGAGAGTAAAGTGGGTGAAGAGAATGTGTGCGGGAGGCTAAGCAAATCGTACTCCGGTTGGTGTGATGGTGGTGACTGTTCTCTCCATTGCCGGGATGTTGAAGGCGCGGTTGACGGCTCATGTCACTGGCACAACGTTGGAATGGCTTGCTTCTGCTATTTCAATTGCTGACGAGAGACTAATATCATATATATAATTCAACTTCTATGCCTGAATGTCATGTCATGATCATCTGATCTGCAATAATAACAATATAGTATAATAATCCCTCAAAGTATGAATTCAATAATACTGCATGCATGCTGCCAGCTTGCTAATTGTATTACAATAAATTGTACTTTGGCAGAAAATAAAATAATTAATAAGAATTGAAGTGTGTCCATCTTTTTTTTTTTTTTTTTTTTTTTTTTTTTTTTTTTTTCAATAGCCAAAGTTTTCGGCGATCGAGTTGGTTGTATAATATGTATGTGTTATCTTTCAAGTATTAATCTTGTGTTATAAATCCTTATTTATGGACATTATTATGACATTGATTACTTGTTTTGTAACTGTTGTAACAGTCAATTTGTATAGAGTTATATATATATGATGTATAAGGATATAATGAGATGAATACACCAGAAGATTCTCCCTTGTCTCTATATTTCTTTTAACACGTTATCAGCTACTTTGCTCTATTATCGCCCTGTGATCGCACAATCCCGACCAGCGTCTCCCATCGCCAGTGCGACGCTACCTCTAGCGCGATCAATGGCCGATATGGTGATACAGTGGCCGTCTACTTCCAGCACAGAGAAAAGAGATTATGGGCAATTATATGTTTTAAAGGAAAGGAAAATCAATATATTGGAAATCTGTCCTCTGTATACTGAATCTCCGGTTTCCTTCCCGCAACGGCTTCGGCGAAGCGGCAGACGGCGATCGGAGCGGCGATTTCCGCAGATGACACCGGTTTCGTAAACGGTGATCGGATTACGAAGGCGCAGTCAGCTTCTTCCTCCCTGACGCCGAAAAATCGCTCGAAGAGGCGTCACGGCTTCTCCCGTTCGCGAATCTCCCTTCGCGGCGATCTTGACCAGAACAGATTGTTGACCCCATCATATCGATCGGAGAGCACCGCGTGAGGCCGGTTTCCCCGCATGATCCTCGTTCTCTCCGCTCTAGAACCCGCCGGCGATCAAGACCAGGGCATATCGTGGATGATCATTCCCATAGCGCGCTTCAGCCCACCGGCGATCAGTCATTCTTCCTCTCTCCCTGCTTCCAATAGTTTGAAGACTGTCCGTCGAGTCTTGGTTTTCTTCAAAAATTATCTCTCCGGCGATAAGATCATTAAATACACGGTGAAAAGCTCTAGATCATCGGTGAACGGTACAGTTTCCTTGAACCCTAATTATTTGCTGGTGCAATGCTGTTCAGAGTGAATGTATAAATGTCAATTCTGGAAATCTGTGCGGCTCTTTTTTTCATTGCACTACAATTTATAAGGTTTTGATTAGGATTGCAATTACATAATCGCTCTGCATCCCTAATATGAAATTTGCTATAAAGAAAAGGGGATAGAGTAATTATTTTGAATTGTTTTCTTGTCCTAATCTGAGGGGATACAGTTAAAAATGATGATCTTGTATTCTTGGGATACATGAGTATTAATAATCAATTGATCATATTGGTACATTTTCTGTGGACTTGGGAGATGATGAGGCCAAATCTCAGATCTTGCTTTGTTGCGTTGCTACTTGCAAAGAAAATGTTTACCACAAGAAAGTAATATGACTGCCCTTTGTGCTCAAAATGATATTCCACATTATTTTGGTTCAAAGTTTTTTTTTGCTTCTAAACATGGGCTGCATGAGGCATAGATTAAATGGTCTATTTCTTTTATTGTGTGTCAATAAAAGTTGCATCTTCAAGCTATAATGAAACTATTTTTTTTGCTTCCAAGATGATAACATTTGTATTGTACCTAATAAAACCAAACGGAAGCGCAATTTCTCTCAGAAGCAAACTTGTCCCTATCCATCTTGCGAGGAACTTCGGGTTGAAAATGGACACATTGGAATCTTTCGAACTATTCCATCTATCTCTCT